>NW_003315269.1:0-40730 GCF_000151505.1 Trichophyton verrucosum HKI 0517 | reverse complement strand
TATCACGTGACCACAGAACTTCAAGTCACATGATTAGGGTTTGGAATCTTGGCGTCGGCTTTCGGGAAAACAAAAAAGCGGCTGATTTCACCCACACAAACACAACTTTTTCGGCTTCAAATTTGATTTTCGATCTCGCACTTCGACTTCTTCATCGCCAGAACATCCAACGACGCCGGTACTCCTCGACCCGACAACATGGTAAGAATACAGCATCCTGCGTGAATCCTCAGATCCTCTTCTCGACCTCCGTATACCCCGTTGAGAGCACAACTCGAGATGGGAGTGTCCTGTCGACAGGTCTAATTCCGTCACACCGCGCTGCGACTCTCCACGAGCCAGCGCAGGAGGCGTTGACTTGGCTTGAGGTGACGGGAATTGCAGCAATGCAATGACCGTTATCCTCTTTAGAGATCAAAGAAGATGCGATGCTTAGTGAATGCATTTCGCTAATGTCCTCTTTTCTCAATGATAGCCTCCAAAGAGTGGAAAGAAAGTTGCTGCCGCCCCCTTCCCACAGGGCAAGGCTGGCTCTAAGAAGGCCCCAAAGGTGAGTTGCTAATTGATATTCTACCTGAAATATCCAACTTTTTTTTTTCTCGTAGGAGCCTGTTTGTACTAATTGATGTGTATTAGAACCCTCTCATCGAGAAGCGCCCTCGCAACTATGGCATCGGTCAGGACATCCAGCCAACCCGCAACCTTAGCCGTATGGTGAAATGGCCCGCCTACGTCCGCCTTCAGCGCCAGCGCAAGGTTCTCAACCTCCGCTTGAAGGTTCCACCAGCGATTGCGCAGTTCCAGAACACCCTCGACCGCAACACCGCTGCCCAGACTTTCAAGTTCTTGAACAAGTACCGCCCTGAGTCCAAGGCTGAGAAGAAGGAGCGTCTCCACAAGGAGGCCTCCGCTATCGAGGCCGGCCAGAAGAAGGAGGATGTCAGCAAGAAGCCATATGCCGTCAAGTACGGTCTTAACCACGTTGTTGGTTTGATTGAGAACAAGAAGGCCTCTTTGGTCCTCATCCCTAACGATGTTGACCCAATTGAGCTTGTCATCTTCCTTCCTGCTCTCTGCCGCAAGATGGGTGTCCCATACGCCATCATCAAGGGCAAGGCTCGTCTTGGAACCGTTGTCCACAAGAAGGTAAGCCTATGCTGAAGATATTGTGCCATTGCCTATCAACAGCTACTAACAACTTCTCCTGTAGACTGCCGCTGTCTTGGCCATCACTGAAGTTCGTGGTGAGGACAAGGCTGAGTTTGCTAAGCTCGTCTCTGCCATCAAGGAGGGATACAGTGACAAGTACGAGGAGGCCAAGCGCCACTGGGGTGGTGGTATCATGGGCGCTAAGGCCCAGGCTGCCATGGAGAAGAAGCGCAAGGCCATTGAGAACGCCATCAAGATCTAAGCTATCTAACGACCCTTAGCTCTTTCATCATGTCACGCTGAGTCAGGTCATGGAGTTCATAGGTACGGGAATGGCATTCAAAAAGTTCTCTTTTTTTCTTTTCTTGCGGAAGCGAGTGAATTTGATCCTCCCGGGGAACACAAGAAAGCTCTTGTTGCCTCTCCCTAGTTTTAGAAATGAGACGCATTTCTCGCCCTCCAATGGCTTGACTCTGTTACCGAGACCTACCTACCTACCTACCTCCTGTTTTTATATTACTTTTTTTGCATCTTACATATACCCATGTTAATGAAATGAGGTGAACGGTTTTATGAAGACAAGTGTATGCATGCGTATAAGCTAGTCGTAGTAATCGTAACCCTTTTTCTACTGATGCAATAAATATGGTGTACAATGCTCTAAATCCTAGTGTCCACATGGATGCCTCGCATTCTATCTCCTGGGTGAGTAAAATGCAAACCTGGCCTCTTATCAAGTTGCCACCGGCTAGCCTATGCTGCCTTTCGAGGAACTACAAGTGTTGAAGCCGTAGATAAAAAACATAAAGAGGGGTGGAAGTGATAGAAAAAAGGAGAGAATATTAATGATAACAATCAACCCATGGCCCGTTTGTTTCCCCACTGTTTTTGCCTATACCCTCATCATATACGCATTGAGAATCAAGAAAAGAAAGTGTGAAAAGAAGACCATGCAGAGAATATATCGAGGAATTAAATAACGATCAAACTGAATGGGTATTTCGTAAAACAAGCTGGAGAACGGTGCGTTTTAGGGAAGAGTGAGAGTCTATATCGGAGCCAAATTGGCAGATAGACTAATGTTAGTGCGAAGTAGGGGGCCTTGACAAGCCTTGTCTTGCCTAAAATTTTGAGTTAGTTGCTGTATGGATAGGAAGAGGACTATATATAGTAATCAAGCTTACCTTCATCTGCTCTATTCTAGCTTTCAATTGGCTTGTTACCTCAGCAGCTCTCTTCCAGTTTTCTGACGGTTCGATTGACACAGGCGCATCACCTGTAGGGGTCCTCGAAGTTCTTGCCGGGCTACCCCTGCCAGAAGAGTATGCAGATCCAGCGGGAGGGCTAAACTTTCTGCGGCCTGAGAATCCGGTGCTCAAAGCAGGAGAAACCATGCCTGTGTTTTCCTTTTCCTCGCTTGGACTTGATGAAACAAAGCTTCTTGGCCGCGCGCTTTCGAATCGAGATCCCATATGAAGGCTAGCACGAGAGGGTGTTCCGTTAATGCGATGCATATCATCTTGGTAGATGCCTCCGTTATCACTGATACCCATGTTGAGGCTCATATCAGGTAGTGTCATTGGAGGACTGGTTGCTCCGGCCCTCATAGCCCGCGAGAGCTCCCGTTTCAGCCTCTCGATCTCTCGCTGCTGCTTTTGAACACTTTGTTCTGCAGTTTCCGCATCTCCCCGTGCTCGAACTAGCTGAGTCTCCTTAGCCTTGATGCTTAGCACATCTCGGGTATGGTCTTCTATCAGCTGAGCGTTTTGATTTTGAAGTTCATGGACTTCAGATGATAATCTTGACCGCTCTGCTCGAAGCTCTTCGGTCATTTTAGATAGCCTCGCGTTTTCCGCCCGAAGCTCCTCCAGCTCGGCTCTTTCAATAGCAGATAAGCCGGTGGCGATCTGAGCAATTGGTTGCTCCTGCACAGGCGCACTTGGTTTACCTATTGGTCGACTAGCTAGTCCTCTACCACCACCGCCAATTCCAAACTTGGGAGGAGGAGGAGGAAGTGCTGCCGGATCCTCCATGGGGGGCGAAACCACGCGGCGTTGCGGAGAAGCAGCACCACCTGGTCCAGCCAGTTTAGATTTCAATTTCAGTCCGGAACCAGGAGTAGCAAGACCACGAGGAGCTCCTATCTTGGGGGCGGCCTTCTTTGCAGGTGCTGGCGACGCTGGAGGTTCGCTTGGAGCGGCGGCGGGGGCAGCGGCGGCAGCAGAAGCTGGAGCAGGTTTCTTAACGCCCAACGGCTTCTTACCCATTGGTTTCTTTGCTGGTGTAGCGGTAGTCTTTGGTGGACCGATTATGGGTTTTGGTCTGTCCTTCGCTTTAACCTCTGCCGTTTCAAAGAACTCCCTGATCTTGGTTTTTCGAATGTCGTCTAGCCCGTCTAGATATACATTCATTGCACGCTCACCCATAATCTTCATGAGAGTTCCTAGGATTTCCGCGCCTCCTGATCTAGTGACTTCACTGGAGTCTGTGAGAAGTTTTGTTCCAGCTTCAGCTATTGACTTTACCTCCCCCTTTGAAGGTACGTCTCTGGTAGTTCGTAGGCAGCGGACTAGGAACTTGAAAGTTTCCTGCTTCACTTGAGGATTCTTATGCTTTAGGAACCCAAGGATATCTTCCAGGCAGTCGGTCAAGCTTGTTGATAGAAACACGGCATCCAAACCCTGGCCTAAAGCGGTTGATACCGTAGCCTTCTTCTCTTTTAGTCGTTCCATCATTGGCGGCATCACAACGGAGCGGTATTTGGCAAATCCTTTCCGAAGTCCAGTTGCAATCGCGCAGATACAATTCGCTGCAACTGTCACTACCAGGACATTCGCATCTTTCATGCATTTGCCAAGGTCACCGCATAGTTCATCAAAATTGCCCTCTTTGATCTTTGGGACGTTAACGACCTTGTATAAGTCATCCAGTGCTTCCTTCCTATCCTTCCATTTGGATGAGGCTAGATTCTGGTGAAGGTCCTTTGGTGCGGCTGCAATTATGTCCACCGCTTCAACCAGATCAAAGACATCGACTTCACCGTCATCTTCTAGGTTGTCACCTTCAGCCTCGCCCATTCCATCTTCAGCGCCAGGATTTGCACTAGCCTCAGCCATGACCGCTTGTTGTGTGCGGGTAAACCGTTCCTGTTTTGGCGGGGGATCTTGTTTCACTTTTTCGAATTGTTTCTCCAGGTCCTGTTGCTGTACCGGCTTCAAGTCGTTCCAAAAGGTAGCTTTGAGGGCTTCCTTAAGCCATCTGTAAAGCTCTACCGTCAAATTTTGGGCTTCTGCTCTCACGTTCTTGTCTGCATGGCTGAAGACTTTCGCCAGAGCTTTAAGAACCGGCTTTGTTTCCACTATCTTGATTCCATAGTTGTGATATATAGAGGTAAGGGCCGATAGAGCGGCGGCCACGACCTTGGGAGTCTTATGTGAGAGAGCAGCGACAAGCTCTTCAATAACTGGCTCAGGTTTATCGAGTTCAATAAAAAGTAACAGTGCTTCGAGCGCACTCGCTTTTGCAGCGGGGCGGGTTTGGGGAAGACCCTTTTCGATTATGGGTGCGGCAGTAACAGAGCGTGTTCTGGAAACAGTAATAGATATCTGTTAGTTCTTTGCTCTGGGTGCACCGTGTAAGTAACTCACCTATTACAGGCCTGGGCCCCTGAATATTGCAGAAAGGAGCAGTATGCAGCAAGACCCTCCTGCTGGGCGGCAACGTTTGTGTCTGCGACAACGCCCTTCCAAATGGTCGGATCTTGTAGGAACGGTCGAAATACGGGAGCGTCTTCATCTGGAGATATTTCAAATTGTTTCTTGGCCGCTTCGTAGCCTTCTTTCCGTACTTTCCAGACCTAATGCAGAGTTCGTTCAAATGTTAATTGTTTGCTCAGCAGTGCAGGGGGTGCCAGGTCAAAGCCCACCTTGTGCGCAAATCTCTCGGGGAGAGGGAGAGAAGAGTAGTCTTCTTCGTCGGCCATGGTTTCGCTCTGTGGAAGTGTCTATGTGTATAAGGATGGCCTATAAAGCTTTTCATCTGTCAGTAAAGCAACAACAATAACAGGAGGTATCCCCAGTGATTATAAAAAAAAAAAAATAAACAAGTCAGAGACACTGCAGGGAACACCACCAGTAACAAGATATTCAAAATCAACAACCGCAGTACCTGTCGATATGTACTAAATGCGACTCTCCGTCTGCTTGGGTGGGATGAAGCTGGTGGTGCGCGGTTGTCAATGCCCGACGGTGCGGGTGCCGCAGATAAACAAACAACCTACGGACGGATAAACAAGGATCGAGGTTCCGGCTTAGCAGCTTGACGAATAGGTGTAGAAAGAAATAGGGAAGGACTCCAGCAGCAGGATAAACAAAAAAAAAAGGCCCGTTAACTCATGGATGCTGGTATGGCCTGGGATGAGGTGTGGTCGGTATCGGAAATGCAGGAGAGGAAAAGAAAGGGACGAGAGAGTTGTGGATGTGTGATTTTTCCTCTTCTAGCTAACCTAACGTCGTCCACGCAGCGCAGGCGCTCGCTCGCAGGCATCAACGCAAAACACTAAAAGAAAAGGCCCACTAAGAAGGCCAACGCCTAGTGTGACAGGTTACGTAAGCAGGTCACTTTTGGGCTTTGCGATGGCCCCCCCCCCCGGTCCTTATTATTATTATTTAGTTATATTTCTATCGGGTCCACGGGCATATGATAGTCCAATATAGGGTGTTCCTGTCGAGCGGAAGGGAAGTTCCCGCTTTTATAGTATTTATATAGTATTTATACGGATATTATGTTAATTTATAATAATGTTTGGCTCAGGCACAGAGTGTTATGCTGTCCAGTAACAACCGACCAATCAAGTAGACGGAAAAGGGAAGATTCAGCCAATCAGGGGCTGCATTGGTCGGCCAACCATGAAAACCGAGCAGCTAGCTAGGCTCCCTAGGTAGGCTGGGCAGCCGTTGAATGGGTAGAAGAGGGTGGCCTGTAAGGAGTACATCATCTATATGTATTGACCGTTTGTACCTGCATGGCCCCTTTGCCAAAGAGACAAGCTTAACTTGTAATAAGGATACACGCAAATAGCAAATAACTTAATTTTGGAGAGACTTGCGGCTAGTACTATTGGTTGGCTCGGCTCTTGTCTGTCTCGAAGCACCCTCAACGTTGTCATTTGGATGTGCAAAGCTCCACTCAGCATCGTGAAGTCCAGCTTCATCAGATGTAGCTAGTGTATCAGAGTCCTCCAAGACAACAGTTGGTTCAGAAGTTGGTTCGCGTTCAGATGAGAGAAGTTCAGATGGAGCTTGCGTGTGTCTCTCGTTTGCAGATTTAATAAACTCGTCCCTCTGTTCTTTTGCCCAATCCCGTGCATTTCGATATGCAGTTGCACCGCTCCGAAAAGTATCCAGGCTATCCGCCATGGCAAATGATCTTAGTGAAGTCATAATGTATTCAGGACGCCCGTCGCTTTCTCGGGGAGCAGTGGGGTGTGTTGTGTAGAGCTTGAGTTGACCTCCATGGTAAATTGACGTTATCGTATAGGCATTATTGTCCCTAGATGGTTCATCTTGCTTATACGACTGAAGCTTATGCATTCCTCGAGCACCTAGCGCGCCGTGGTAACAGGCTTGCCGAGTAGCAACAGCGAGGGATCCATCGGGACCCTTAGTTTCAAGAAAGAAGTTTGGAGCTATCGGAAGGGAGCTCTGGGTCGACGGAATAATAAACTCGCTAAGCTCATCGCGTATTTTATGGTTAAGCTGCTCAGGCCGGGCGCCAAAGAAGTGATCTGGTTTTGCGTTTGCAAGTGTTCTATCTGTTAGAGTAGCAAGGTTGCCAAATGGGTAGTCTCCCCCCATGCACCTAGTATCATCAACGCGGCCTTCAATAATCGGGATAGCCAAGCGTACAATAGGCTTCTCCTTAGACGCATTTACATCTGCCTCTACAAATTCTTCAAATTGTTGCTCCGAAAACTTTGACGGCGAGAGTGAAGCTCGGGGCTGCGCCAGCCGTTCATTGAGCTCCTGCCAGTTATTCGGCTTTGCCGGTTTCTGGCCATCGGGGTATTTATATCCAGGTGGGTAAACACCGTGATCAATCAACTTCTGCTCAAAGTTCCGATTATAGGCTGTAGTGCTCGTTGTCTTTGTAGTCTTATTATTGCTGTTGCTGCTATCTGGAGGAGTCCCCGTACGTCTTTTCCGGTGTCCCGAGCTGTTTGCGCTCATTGATTGATAACAAGGGGTATGAGGGTCTGGAAACTGAGATAAAGTGTAAGTATAGGCACCAGCATGTCACAAGAACTACATACATTCCTGAGGTCAGATAGGTCAGGTCCGCCCTGTCTCGAGAGCCTTTTGATCTTGCTCAGACTCTCGGGCTTGCAGCTGATTAGGGGGTCGGGGGCAAGTGTCTGGTGACGATGCTTAAGTCTCGCCTGCAACTGTCGAGTGAGCGGCCGGTGGCGGAAATATGGCGACTCTGGTACGCTGTGCGAAGCCCTATTCCGTCGATCCAACTCTTCGAGAGCGTCCCTCGTTAACCAAATCTTCGATAAGCTATCCCAATATGCTGAAGTGGGCTGCCTAAGCTTCAGCCTTTTCGATGGAGGCCGTGGTGGATCGAGACAGTCTGACTCCTGCCGTTTGCGAGATTGTTCCAGAGAGACTGGGAAAGTCATATGGCACAGATATTGTAGACGTCTTAGGTCTAGAAAGCGTAGTGGGCGGAGGTTTGGTCATATATCCTCCAAACACGACCGGCGCGTAGCTTGACTTCGTAAGGATAGTGACGGTTTCATCCTCCTCACTTCTGCAGCCTGAACAGAGGCCCCATTGGGTAAGGATTTTGGCCCCCACAAGCAAGGGAGATGGGCATATGCACCTCTGATTGAAAAAAAGGGTGATTTGGGGGCTGTTGATGTTAATGCAAGGACAGGCAAAAAAGCCTTAGTTATGCCAAGCCATCAGATAACTATATAATTTGATCTTGACCAATTAACTAACTTGTTAAATAAATTAGTTAGTTACTAATCAACGCGCTCCGCAAAGAAAATAACTGGAAGACAACAGATGGGATTTTCCTTGAGTATATGAGAGGTATAGGCCTTGTTAGTGCTCTACTAATGATATACTTACTGACGGAGCTGCTAGATAGATATATCCCTTGCTTATAGAAAGCAATTCAATCTTATTCGGGACAACGAAACTCGAGTGTTTACCAAAGTAAAATATCTAGAGCCCTTGCCCCTACGAAAGTTGTGTTAGTAGGTAATTTCCGATTGCCTATAATCAGGAGCTGACTTACATATATGCTCTCAGGGGTGAACGACCTTGCCCGAGGTGTTGCTTTCCTCGAGTCACCTAACCTCGCCTATGGTGACATAAGACCTGAAAATATCCTCCTTGATCGTAACCGACTGAAAATTTCGGATTTTGATTGCACAAGCGAATTTGGGTCGGATTTTGATACTTGCCCCTGTCCGTATGGAAGACTACTAAATAGTGAGGAGACAGACCAAGGAGTACCTGGAACTGCGGGTTTCCTAGGTCCTAGAACGGGACAGTTTGCCCTCGGTTCGCTATTCTACCTAAATAACTACGGCTTTGAGGTTTATGATGACCAGCGTCTTGTCGATGACCCTTATGAACATGGACCCAAGGTCATGGAATTACTCCAGGATATGAAAATTCCGAAGTTCAACGGTGATCCGCTAATTGACAATATCATCGATAAGTGCTGGCATAACCGATATCGCACGCTTGCAGAGTTAGCTACCCAGACCGACATCTTGCGGAGTGAACCAACCAGTGGACCGCGCAATCACGAAGCAGCCTCTACCTTCAACGACTGTCACAACGTAAATCAAGACCGGTCTGGAGAGTCTTCGTTGAAGAAGCGGGAATTCTGCCAGGACTTAGAGAAGCGTGGACTCCTTCGCCTCCTTCCTTCGGGTAAACCTATGGAGCTTGGATTCAGCATGGAGCACAGGTACGTGTCGCCAACTACTGCAGAGAACTGAGAGGTTGTCCATTCTTGTGGAGGTTGGGGATTCCGAACGGTGGGTTATCATTTAAACTTATCCAACTAGGTTGGTTGGAGTAAGGTCAGCCAGCCATGGTAAATTCACCATAGCGGGTTCACTTTTCAGCCTGGGTGAAATTCGTTACAAGCTGTACGAAGGGAAGAGGGGGTTGGAGCATTCAGTGAAGAGAAAAAAAGCAGCTGTCCTGGCTATGTTTCGATCAATGCTCGTTTTTGATCCTGGGAAACGGGCTTCGGCAAAAGTCGTTACTGGCATCTGACTGGATGATGAACTGGGGAACTACCAGGGCTTAAATGCCTCCTGGACAACTGATCTGAGAAGAACGCATTCCAAGATTATACAATAGTGTCAAATACGGGAGAGATTAGTTTGCCTACGCGTATACATACCAGGAGGGCAAAGCACGACGGAAACGGGGGAATAGATCTGAATGTTTCTTAGAAGAGGAACAGCAGAGAAATAGTAAGGAGACTTTTGACACCAACAAATCACCCTCAGAATAGTGAATCCAGCAAGAGGAAAATGAAGATAGAATTATCGGTAGACGTATGCACGGATATATAGTATAGAAAATGATAACAGGGAGGGCGTAGGGAGGAAGGGGTCAATTTAAGGAACAGGGGAAAAGGTTCATATCGGTGGACATGATATCACATGAGTGGAAGAGCGTTATGGGCAACGGATGGAACGTAGCGGGTGGGATGGGAAAAATGGAATCAAAAAGCAATCAAAAAGTCATTGCATCACCCGCCAGCATATTGAAAGGTGGGGAAGAAAAGAGAGAAGAAGAAAGAGGGTCATCGCGGTGGACCTGTCTATAAGAGTCGAAGTGAGGATTAATGATCTTCCAATGTCATCATATCGCCGAAATCAACTTTGAAGCTCCGCTGATCCGATCGCCCCAGAGTCCGACGAGGCACACAAGACCACCATAATAATGAAGGGTGGGAGAAATAAAAAAAAATAACGAAGGGGTAAAAAACAAAAGAAATTTGATAGGTGCATCCATCAATGGATAAGGGGGAATCATAGATCAATGAGATTGTTGCTGCCCTGTTGATTAGGGCGTGCAAAGCCCTGCTGAGAGCCGAAGCCGGGGTTGCTCTGTTGTTGAGGCGCACCGG
Organism: Trichophyton verrucosum HKI 0517; assembly: GCF_000151505.1. Taxonomy (NCBI): domain Eukaryota; kingdom Fungi; phylum Ascomycota; class Eurotiomycetes; order Onygenales; family Arthrodermataceae; genus Trichophyton; species Trichophyton verrucosum. The sequence goes on along the minus strand of NW_003315269.1, from coordinate 30,413 downwards.
TGAAGTTTTGGGTTAGGAACGGGTTGTTACCGGTCCTTGAAGCTTGAATCTGGTTAAGCCCAGAACCAGCAGAGTTTACAAATACACCCGGTGCGGTATGCTGAGCTGGGATACGTAGATCGCCGACATTGCCAAATGTATCCTGGCCGTCGCCGGTGGCAAGAAGAGCGTTAAGACGGGCATGTTGTGGGTTTTGGTTGATTTGTTGCTGGTTGTTCATGGGCTGGAGTTGTTGTTGCTGCTGCTGTTGTTGCTGGGGTGCCTGGTAGTTCATGATAGGGTTATTAAACTGCGTTGCGGTTTTCTGTTCTGCAAGAGCGTTAAGAGATGGTGGTCCGGTTTTCTGAATTTGAGATTGCTGGGCTTGGGCGCGTGTGAAAGACGATGCGAATGGGTTATTGGAGCCAGTCGGAGCTGGCTTCAAAGCTTCAGCTGGCTTTTGTTGGTTCATAGCCCATGGATTATGGGAGCCAGGTTGAAGGAAGCCATCCTGTTGTTGTTGCGGTTGCATCTGTGGTTGCTGTTGCTGGCCAAACAAATCATTTCCGTACGGGTTACTGGTAAAGGCGGTCTGTTGCGGTTGTAACGTGGATTGAGGCTGTAGGAACTGCTGGTCAAATCCCGTTGGTTGTTGCTGAAATCCATTGGGAAAGCTATTGTTAAAGCCAGTCTGCTGGGGCTGGAACCCAGTAGGTTGTGCATATTGATTGTTTAGGAAGCCTGTAGTCATGGGCTGCTGGGGGTCAACTGGGTTACCAAACCAGTCCACAGCACCTTGCTGCTGGTAACCCTGGTTGTATCCGGTAGCCTGTGGCTGGGCAGGTTGAGGGGTTGAGTCATCAAAAAGAGAGGCAGCATTGCTTTCTTCGAGCTCCCGTCTTCGAAGTTCTTCTTCCTCCTTGCTGAGCTTGATGGCCTTGGCGAGTTCGTCGTCTTCTAGATCCCGGGAAGCATTCTTTTCTCGTCGTTTCCTATCTTCTTCTGCCTCGTACTTGCTGGCCTCTATTGCGAGTCTGTATTCGGCGTCTTCATCATCAGCAGGGCGTTGGGGACGCTCTCGTCGGCGCTGGCGGTGAGACATATCACCTCCCTCGATGCCTCGCATGCCGTCGTCCATTCCGGCGAATCGTGATTTCCACAGCTTTCTATCGGATCGTTCGCTCCTCAATCGGTCTTCGTCAAGCAGCAGAGAAGTGAGCTCCTTCGCAGCCACACGAACTAGTAAGTTTGTTAGAAACCGTACATGTGCTGGATATGTGTATACACATACCATTCTGGCCAACATCACGCCCATCCTCGTCGATATACTGAAACTCACGGAGAGTCTTGATGATGTAGAGGTTCTTCGTCGCCCAAGTCACTACCTGTTCGGAACCTTCGTGAAGGCAATAATCAACGACTTTGAGAGATTTCAACACATGGCGCCAATTCTTTCCCTTATCGTTTAACCGCTTATCGAGCATCTCCACGATTTCATAGAATTCGTTCGGGCTATCCGTGGAATTGAGTTAGTCACCATGTTGTCTAGCAGGGTACAATCTCCTGGCAATCATCGCCGTACCTGTTGAATGTCAGAGCGGCAATTTCGGCCATCTCTGTGCCCGTTGGGCCCCAAGGATCGTTGCTCGTGGCTATATAATAATTGTCAGCACCCCCGTGGACACCGAACATCAGCCAGACGGGTACAAAGAATTCATACCATTCCGGACCTTCACCTGTACCGCCGAATAGCCCTTGGTGACATTCTTCACACTCCTCACAACCTTCGACATACTGACGTCGAACTGTCCGGTTCTACTCGGGAACCGGCCGCTGTGACAATGGGGAGTATACCGGGACTGAGGGGAACGGTGCTATCGTGTATTTGGAGGCCTTTTTGAACGTGAGGATGTCTCTAGGGAGAAGACAGCGGGAGTATTTCGCGGTGCGGGCGGTGCGCTCGTGAGATGCGCAAGGAGGAGACGGTAACTAACTAGTTGAACGGAGAAGTTTGCGCCTTTAGTAAACCGGTCCAGTGCAGGCTCTTTTGTTTCGCAAGGGAGTGTCAAAGCAGTGATATCCTTTCCATGCACACGGCACAGGAACAAAGACAATGGTTTATCTGCCAGTACAGGGCATTATGTCCGCTCGCGTAGATGGTCGTGGAGCAGATAATAAAAATAATAATAGTTGAACTGAACTTACGTAGTCGGGCCGCTGGAGCGAACGTGCCAAGCCAGAACCCGCTGGGTGACGGACAACAAGGACGCAGGAGAAGATGTCTTTTCGGCGGCTTCAGCAGAGCAAACGCTATATGAAGGAGAGAAGAAGAAGCGGAAGAGGAAGACAAGAAGATATTCGTTTATGAAGATGCCGGCGGGAAAATCTCGACTTCGGTGAATGTTGAAGTTTTGGGTGTTGACGTCGCGGACGCAGAAGAAAAGTGGCTGAGTCAGTGAAGTGGGGGTGATGACTAAGCTGCCCAGCCACAGCGCCGATAGAAAGATATAGATAGAAGATCAATAAGGAGTATCAACATAGGAGGAGATGGATGTAGATAAAGTAGATGGAGAAGAAGATGGATGAAGATGGATGAAGAAAAAGAAGAAGAAGATAGAGAAGTGCATATGTGAGATCTAGTTTACTATTTACCGGCAGATTCCTTCTCCAGGGCAAGGTACAGCTCCTCGGCCCCCTTTATACACTGGATGTTTGCGCCCAGCTTGTTCAGGGTCTCAACATACTCATCGTACGGATCAGAGTCAAAGACGATGCCACCGCCGGCCTGGAGGTAGGCAACGTTGTCCTTGAGAACCATCGTCCGCAACGCAATGCAGGTGTCCATGGCGCCGTCGATGATCTCCTTTCCATCAAGGCTGCTGCGGTTATATCCAAAGTACCCAACAGCGCCAGCATAGACACCACGCTTCTCACCTTCCAGCTCAGCAATCAATTGCATGGCTCGCACCTTGGGCGCACCACTGACCGTCCCGGCAGGGAAAATGGATCGGAATGCATCGAACCTGGTCTTCTCTGGCCGCAGGACACCAGAGACCTGGGAGACCAAATGCTGGACATGAGAGAACTTCTCAACAACCATTAGCCGGTCGACCTGAGTGGTTGCTGGGTCACAGACGCGGTTGACGTCGTTTCTGGCCAGGTCGACTAGCATGACGTGCTCGGCACGGTCTTTTAGACTGTTGCGGAGCTCTTCGGCAAGCTTCTCGTCCTCCTCGGGGGTTTTGCCTCTTGGAACAGTACCGGCAATGGGGTGGGTGATGATTCTGTCTGCTTCTTTCTTGACCAGGAGCTCAGGGCTGGCACCAACGATCTGGAAGTCGGCACAGTCGATGTAAAATAGGTAAGGGGAAGGGTTCACGGATCTCAGGTGTCTGAACAGGTTAAATGGATGGAGAGTGGTAGGCCGTGCAAGCCGTTGGGATGGCACGGTTTGGAAGATGTCGCCTTTCCCGATGTGCTCCTTTAGCCGGTGAACATGGCCTTCATATCCTGCCTGGCCAATGTTCGACGTATATACCTGGTCAGGCTTGATAGGAGGCTGTGGAGGCATGGGCACCTTGGGATCTAAAAGCTTTTGAATCATCTTCTGAAGTACCAACTCGGCTTCCCGGTAGAGTTTTTCTATGTCGGCATCTCCATCTGGTACCCGGAGATACGTTATCACCTTGATAACCTGGAAGAAGTGGTCGAACGCAACGATGGTGTCGAACAACATGAATAGAGACTCGGGTATGCATAGTATATCCTTCATGGGGCGAGCAGTCTTAGGCTCAAAATACCTAACGCAGTCGTATCCAACGTATCCAATTGCCCCTCCAGTAAGTGGTGGTAGCTTCAGTCCAGGGACAGTCGCAACACGGCACTGCGAGATCTCCTTCTCGAGCAGCGGCAAAGGGTCACATTCCGGTCCATGTCCAGGTCCAGACACAAGCACATCCTTGGGGTCTAGACATCATCATGCATTAGTTCTATATTCAACCACAGTAGAAATATTTCAGTACGTACCCGCTCCAACGAAGCTGTACCTGCCAATCGTCTCCGTCGTCGCCGCACTCTCGTAAAGGAACGACCGTTTCGAGCTTGAAGCAGGACCCTGTTAGCTCTCAATTGTACAGCCAAAGGCCACAAACTGCCCGGCCAAACTCACTCTGCTGAGATTTTAAGGTATGCGACGGTGGGAGTCATCAAGTCTGCAGGTATCGACGCCGTTACCGGGACCATGTTCGGCGGGTTCGGGGACCCCCTTGATTGCGCGAGGACATCCTTCACGGCGTCGAGAGACGGTTGAGCAATAACCTATGCGTCCTGATTAATCGTCTGTTCCACTGCCTGGTAGATACACAGTCACCCCAGCTATATTTCCAGCCATAGCGTCACTAAATATCCCGTGGGGGCTTGGGAGGGCATAAATATAGGTACACATACCCGTGGAGCCATTGCGAAAAAGCGCAGCGAGATGGTTCTTCTCCCAGTATCTGTCCTTCGGCGTCTCTGGCGGCTTCAGGCGACTCCAACGCAGGATGTTCTACAGCAGAGGAGAGCGAGTCGCGGGCTGGAGGGGGAAGAGCAGCGAACCCTGAGAAGACCAAATTATGAGCCCTGCCCGGCGATTCTAACTGCGACTAACCAAACTATGGGCTCGCCGGTCACTGACTAACTAACTTAGCTGACTAGCGGGACCAGCCCTCGCAGGGAGCCCAGAGCTATAAATACACCCGAACGGCGGCCACTCACCGAGCGAGAAACCTGCCTCGTACAGAACTTAACTACAGGGTGGCATCGTCCGATCTTGGAGCTTTTCGTTGCTGGATGCATATCAGAAACATATTATTGGATTATAACTAGTTATCTCATTGGCCGTTGGGTTTTACACGACAGAAAAACGGTTGAAAGTCAAACTCTCACCAGGCCGTGAAGTGAACAGATCAACAAGAAAGGCATAAAGCAAAAGAAGGAAAAAATTACATATGCAAGACGGGGGGGTAATCTAAAGCCAACGCTTTTATTCTCTCTTCTCTCAATCTCCTTCTCTTTTTGCCAATATTAATGTTGTCGAAGGCTGGCAGCGTAAAGGAGGGACCAGGGTGTATCGAACAGGGGTCGGAGTTGAATGTTGATGAGATACGAGAGCAGCTGCGGCTCCTCCTGGATCTTAGCTCGCAGCTCCCTTCCAAGACGGTGCTTTCGCTAGGCGATGCCACTGTCTTTCGCGACTCTTGCTCGGCGCTGGAGAAGGTGTTGACTGCGCCCACACGGAGGTATGATGACACGAAATATGAATTCTCGGATAGGGTGGATCCACGAGGAGACATTGCTGAAGACCATCACGAAGCCACGCATCCGGAAGATAGGAGGGAAGAAGCTCTTCAATATGACCGTGAACTTTTGTTAGTGCTGGACCGTCTGACAAAAGCGAATGAGAACTTTCGACAGCGGAGAGCCGAACAGCGCCAGATTCACGAAAAGTACCAAATCAGGTGCAAGGAGTTCTCAGCACGGGTCTCGGAGCTAGAAGATGAAGTGAAGTTGCTGTATGTCCAAATCAATGCTCTCTTGTCCGCCCTTATTATTATCTTCCCGTCTCCTTCCTCCTAAATTTCAAGCTGACGATAATTTCAGCCAGGAGGAGGTGTTCAACGCCACCATCGAGCTGGAGTGTATGCGTGGCACTGTCTCTGGACTCGACTCCTGGTTAAGTAATTGGAAGAGCCAAAATGATAGCGACAGCCATTTAGATCCAGTGTTAAAAAGGCCAGCTAAACCACGAGGAAAGAGCTCAAAGTATTTTGAGCAGCTGGACAAGCTCCAAGAGCAGAGAGATGGCCTGATAGACGGGCTAGGCGCCTGGATGCGAGGGTGGAACGATGCAACTGACGGTTTTCGGGCTCGCTCAACGAGCTAGTGCTGGTAGTGATATCTACACCTCTCTCAGCCCTATCTCTCTCTCTCTCTCTTTCGCTCTCTTCCCCTCCTTTTTGTATACAAAAATTGTATTATTAATTCTCGTCTATTAGAGGTCGACGGATAATGGAGGGAGGGTAAAACGGAGTTGACGGGACATCAATGTATATATCAAGGTTCTGGGGGTTCCTGTGTATAAAACGAAAAAAAGTTGCCATTATCGTTGAAGGTTAATAATTGCAATCTGCACCTTGACTGTTAGCAGGATATAAGATATGGAAGGGTGATAGAGTTAGTGCATACCGTGTTTCCGAAACCAAGAGCCAACTTCTTTCCGTCACTATCCCATGAGAGCGGACGGTCAAGGGCCGATTGGATCCCGTTAACAGTGCCATTGCCTTCATCCGAGTTGGTTTCATCCTTAGTCCCATCCTTGGGAATAGGCCAGCTTGCCATCGGTGTACCTCCCCGTTCTGCATTCCAAATGAATAACTTATCCTGACTGGCAGCTGCGATTGCGTAACCATCCGGGGAGAAAGCGGATGATAGTGCTGGTAATGACGAGCCGAGGAAAAGCCGATGGACACAACTCGCAGTTCTCGAAGTGCAATCAATGCTCCAAATCTTAAGTGTCTCGTCCATGGAAGAAGTAGCCAAAATTAGTGCAGGGTCCTTTCCAGTTCCGTTGGCTAGGGTTTGAGGACTGGAGTGAGGCTTTGGTAGCGGCCTGAACTCTAGAGATGTGATTATTCCATGGTGTGCAGATTCAACTTTTATGTCATGACTAGGTATCCAGATATTAGACGTCGTAGCAGATGTCGATACTGTGGCAACCACGCTCGATTCCTTCCACTGTATCGACTTGATCAGCGTCCATGGTTCCTGAGGGTATTCCTCCCAACGGAAGGTTTCGGATAGTTCAATCTCATTCGTGACGCGGAATTGGTACACAGCTCCATCTCCACAGGCATATACCTCTTCATCTTCTACCCACAGAACTTCATATATAGCACCATCAATAAGCTGGCTGTTGATGTACTCGGTGGTTGATATCTCCTTATCCCACAGTAGCAGCTTAGACTGACTGCCATCGGATACCGTGAAGATAATACGATCTCTGTTTCCAGACCATCTAAGTCCAGATATTAAGCCAGGCATACAAGGCAAGGTCTTTATCATCTTTCCCTGTGGACCGTAAAGAACAACAGTGCCCTCAAAATCGGAGTATGTCGCAACAGCTAATGTTTTGCCTGTCGGCTCCCACTCCATGGCGGTGACGTTTGCTGTGCTGGTCAGTACTTCATGCCCCGGTGTAGTCGACGAGCGTTGTCCTGTTAGTTTCCAAAGCCCGCAGTATGACTCTGCACTGGCTCCAACCAAAAGTGAATCACCGGGCCGCCAAGCTGTCTTCATGACATGATTTTTGGCACCAATATCTAACAGAATAGTGTCCGTTGTTAAATCGATGGCCTTTGGAGGTGCAATCTGAACTCCAACACTTTGTCCGTTTGTGAGCGTGTAAACAGGAGTTGGTGGTGCGGACATCCCGATGTCCCCGTCGGCGTCGACCACCGGTTCAACTGCGGGTGATGATGGCCGAGACGGCGATTTCGGGATCTTAGAATGCGCTTCCTCGGGCTGTTGCTTGTCAGCTGCGACAGGCGCATCAGATGTCATTGCCGTATCGCCATCTTCATGATCGGCTCCATCACCAGCTTTGCTGGAAGTTTGATCACCTTGAATGTGTCCATTGGCTGCAGCTTCTTGTCCGGGTTTGCGAGAAGAAGCCTTTGGCGACGGTGGAGTGGAAGCTTCTTCGCCAACAGTCCCATTTGCCATGCTTTGTTTATCTGCTGTCCGAGGCGAACTGGGTTTGTCCAAAAGGGGCCCAAAAAAAGACGTTGGTACTTCGGGTATTATATTTCCATTCTTGGTATACATGTGAGTACTTGAAGGTCGCCACCGCTAGCTGTGCCACACTGGGGATAGACTTACCTGGTCTACCGATCGTTCAAGGTCATGATATTGAAGGCCCTTCTGTACTAATGATACAAGTGCGTGTGACTGTATGTAGGGTGCAAATGGCAGGTTTTGTGGATTAGGATTCCACGCCCGCTGGAGCATGACAGCTGCTTCTCCATGGCCTAGAATGAGGGTTTAGCTTAGCCGCAAACATCCACTGACACGTCAATTTCATGTTTCAACAAACCTGATTCTTGCAAATATCTATCGAATATCAAGACTGTCAGCAATGCAAACTGTCATCGTTTTTTACACGCGGAGTTGGACGCAGCGTCGCGCCGAAGAGAACAAAAGAGTGAAGCAACCAAAGAAAGATGTACTAACCTCCATATTAAATAATTTACATGGTGAGAAGTGAGCGCGCCACCTGCCATGGCGATTTTTCATATACCACGGTGAGGTCAATGTTCAGATATTCCAGGTAATTATGGATATTGACCATATCACAAAATGGAGAAGCTTGGGGCGCAAAAAATGCTGAAATAAAAGAAAAAAAAAAAAAAATAAGGCGGAACTGGGCGAGTGAAGATGCAAGCAGGGAATGCGAAAAACTGCCGCCGCTAAGAAGAGCGGGATACTCCGAATGGTCAAGTCGAGGAGGTCCTTCCAATCCCTACAAGAAACCGGGGAAGCTGTCGCTCAGGCTGGTGAAGTAGGCTGGACTTCGTTGTCGAGCTGTCTGTCTGTCTGGGACAAGAAAGAGTGGTGGGCGCGGTCAAAAGGGCGGCAGCCAGAAGAAGCGTTGCGGAAGCAAGGTTTTTGCTGGTCCTAAAGACGGAAATGTTTGCAGCAGGAAGTAAAATAGGGACAAGTTTCGATGCCAACGCGGAGAGGCAAGGATTCAACCATTCACAAATGCTGATTTGTGGAGGGTTGATCACGAAGCTGCTTGCTGGGCCTCAAGGTTGCGCAGTGGTTTTTCCTTTGGTGTGGAGCTTTCGGGCCCTACCAGCTGGTCTGGCCGACGTGCGCACACTCGGGATCTTGTCGGGAAGAAAGAGGCTGCAGGTTCTGAGGCGCCTCAGGACGGGTGAGATGAGTTGTCTTAAGAGTCGGAGAATATGATCATGCGCTGCGACTGCGCTGGGAGGTTCGAGTTGGAGAAATACAGCGGCAGTTCGCAGTTTGAGCGCGGCTTGGCGCAGCAGTGGCGGCTTAATGCCCCTGCTTAGATAAGCGCCAGGGACAACGGAGCTCAGAAACGTCTTATCCCCCTGGAATCACGGTGTGCAGGCAGCTGTAGAGGGCGCAGAGGTCTGGCGTGCGAGGCGAGGCGCGAGAGCGAAGAGGCTTTGGAGAGGTTGAAGAAGGCGAAGAAGGCGAAGAGTGAAATTGCGGTTGAAGTCGAAGAAAAAGAAAAAGGTCGAGGTTGAAATGTCCAGATTAGGCACTGGCGGATTTATGCACCACGTGACTGACATAAAGGTCCCCCCAAAAAAAAAGCGTGTTTATGAAATGTTCCTTTTTTTTGACGAATGCGAAGCAGCCGACGGACAAGCGAAGTAGACGACGAAGACGACGACGACGAAGACGAGAGTGGGAGAGAGGATACGACGGGACGAGGTGATCAGGCTGTCCATTCTCATGCCGTACGCCGCGAGCAGGCCATCACACCCGCTACTCTGCTCCATAGACGGCCGGCTCCTGCTATGACCACCATGCTTCGAATCAACATCCCCCCCGTCACCCGCGCAATTCTCACAAGCATAGCGGTGCTCTTCATTTTGCATACGGCGACAAGATACAAGCATTATGTTGTTGGTGAATCATCGTCCTCGTTTTCTGCGGTGCCATACCTCCTCGCCATTCCGTCGAAGATCCTCTTTTATCCATGGACACTTATATGCGCAACCTTTGTGGAACAGAATATTGTCACTCTGTTGATTAATGGAGCTACAATGTTTTACGGAGGGAAATATTTGGAACGGGCCTGGGGCTCGAGGGAGTTTGGGAAATTCATTCTAGTGCTTGCCTTGGCCTCCAATTTGTCCATGGTGTTGCTCTACTTGACCACGGCTGCGATCCGCGGCAAGCCTGAGATTGCGTATGTACTTTTTCTTGGGTCTTTCGAGTCTTCCTCTAATAACAGTGTTCTACAATACGCTAACTTCCTGGCCTTCTTTTAGCATGAAAGGAATCGGTGGTGGAATTGCTGTGCAGTCCTCATTCCTGGTGGCCTTCAAGCAGCTAGTCCCCGAGCATACAGTTACCATTCTCCGAGGCCTCGTAAAGATACGAGTGAAACATTTCCCGGCTATATTTCTCCTTCTCAACTTTATTGGTGCACTCTTTCTCGGAACAGACGTTGCATTCCATCTCAGTTGGCTTGGACTGCTCATCAGTTGGACATTCCTGCGGTTCTTCAAATACCAGCCTGATCTCTCGGGTACCTCCACCAGTGGCCGGGGAATCAAAGGTGATGCCAGTGACACATTTGCCTTTGCATGTTTTTTCCCAGATGCCATACAGCCACCTATCAACTTCATTGCTGAGCGAATATTCGCTATTCTAGTGGCCGTCCGTATCTGCACCCCATTCTCAGCAGAAGACGTCGCTTCTGGGAATGAGCAGGTATTGGCGCGTGGAGAAGCTGGTCTTCCGAGTTTGTTGAATAATAACGTCCGTGGAACACCTAGATCTGGGAAGAGGGAAGAAGCTGAACGACGGAGGGCACTCGCACTCAAGGCTTTAGATCAGAGGTTACAGTCTGCAAGTTCAAATAGAGCAGCACAGCAGGCCGCAGCATCTGCTGCGCCGTCGTCCCAAACCTTAGCTCCTGCTGCTACCCCCACGGCCCCGGTAGTTCCCGCTGGTGAAACAATGCTAGGTGAAACCAATTATACCCCTGACCGCTCCTAATAACCCTAACTAGTACCTCCTAACTACCACACATGCCATGAACTTATTAATGAAATAGTCAGCATTGAGAATACCTACCTTTGATATTTGGTGCCATTATATCTCAGCATGCATTTACCCATCTCCGTTCAGCTACCGTTCATATTGCATGCCCTTTCTCTCCATCTCATATACCTTGGGCCAGGTATATGTACTGTACATTGCATTGAGTTTTGCTGTCTTCTTTGGTTGCGCTTTTGCGACGTTGCGGCCGGATACTAGGTTTCTTCACTTGTTTTCTTTCATTTCCCTTATTCTGAAGATTAATGTATTTTATTTTGCTAATACAATTTCCTCGGGAAACACTTGTACGTTATTGTCAAAACGGGCCCGGTGTCTGAGTAATGCGTTTCTATCAAGGCAATCCAATATGCCTAGTTTCTAATATACAGACCAAGAAGGAAAACCAACTAACTCCTTACCAGCATCGATCACCCCATGCTAACACTAAGCAGCCTCCCTCCTCCAGGGTGCTTAAGCGAATAAACAGTGAAAAGGAGTAAGTCAATAGGTAAATTACAGAATAAAAAGGGAATAGGAAGGAAAATCGGGGCTCATGTAAATCATTATTCCTCCCTCTGTTTGGCAACTGCTGCCTTTGCAGCCTCCAACATGGCTTCCTGGTCCTTTTTCGCCTTGCGAACCATGGCCACTCGCTGTCGATCGATTTCACTCTGGGCGTTCAATTGCTCTTGTAATTCCATCTCCTTCTTATCTTCTTCTGCTACCGGCACATTCTCGGCCTTAGTTGCTGCTTTAAAGGCTGCCCATATTTGTTCAACGTCCTTGCCTTTCACATCGATGGCCTTGACTATCTCCGACTCTGTCGGGGGCGGAGCATAGCTATCGAGAGTCCCCGTTGTTGCCGCAGCCGATCCATCAGCAGGTTTGGCCGAGTATATGGATAATATTGCAGGTCCAGCTTCGTCATCTAGTTGTTTAACGGTCATCCCCACGCCAGGGTTGTAGTATTTTAATCGGGGCAGACATAAGCGCCAGAATCTTCGGGCTCCGTGATGGCCCTCATGCATGTTCTTGTAATATGTAAGATGGAGGCGAGTGACTTGGGGTATGGTCGAAGTTCCATTGGCCGATTGAGCGGGTAGAATTGCAGCTCCAAGACCGACTCTGATATGAAGAAGCTATCCGTCATAACAGTTAGAGATTAGCTTCAATCGCAACTATACCGCTAGAAATCCTTCTCAATTCATATAATATCAACTAAAGAAGATCCACATACCCTCTAGAAGGATAGCGTCAAAGTCAGCATATAATTGAAAACTTGAATGTCAAGACTTAAAAAGGGACCTACAGCTTTCAAGGCCCTCATCCTCCGAAGAATTGAAACCATTGTGATAGATTGAACCGGGAATTTTCCCGCAACAGCAATTAGAGTATAATCTCAAACAAATAACAATTAACAAGAAGGTGAACGAAAACAACGCTGGCTTCCTGCCTCGCTTTGCTTTGGTATCGTTCAATTATTCCAGCTTCGACATCGACAGGACCTCGAGAATTTTGGGATTTCGGAAGAAATAAACACCGATACCGATATGGAAAATCTCCACGTGACTCCCAGATTTTCTGAGTCATCATCTTGATAAGAAAACCCCCACGTATAATCATCGTGTAAATTTCGATAGAGGAGAAGAAGTCCAAGATTGAGAAGCTGAAATTGAAGGTATCTCTATATCTTCGCCAGCATGGCCGCCTCTGTCTCTGCGGCTGCCGCTGTCGCGCTTGACAGCTCCAAAAACACTTTGAAACTCGAGAATGTGAGTGCTATTAGACCCCTGCAATCCCCCGCTTCATCCAATGGTTGACTATGGGTATTGATCAGTATCATAGACAGAGAAAAGAGATACGCTCATTGCTCTGGAGAAGAAATACCAGGCAGTATGGAAGGAGAAAAAGGTCTTCGAGGTGGATGCTCCATCTCTCTCAGAAATCCCCGCGCAAAGCATGACATCGGCCGAGCTGCACGAGAAGTACCCAAAGTTCTTTGGAACCATGGCTTTCCCCTATATGAATGGAACTCCCCATGCCGGACACAGCTTCACGGCGAGCAAGATTGAATTCATGACCGGAGTTGCACGATTGGAAGGAAAACGGGCTTTGTTTCCCCTCGGATTCCATTGTACTGGTATGCCTATTCGCGCGTGTGCGGACAAGCTGGTGGACGACATAAAAAAATTTGGCAAATATTTTGAGAATTATAAGGAGGAGGAGGAAGTTGATGCTACCCCTGCTCCAACTCAGGAGATTGCTAAAGAGGATCTGTCGAAGTTCTCTGGTAAAAAGAGCAAAGCCGCCAGCAAAGCAGTTAAGCTGAAATACCAATTCCAAATTATGATGGCTCTTGGCATACCCCTTGAGGAAGTTCACAAATTTGCGGATCCAGAGCATTGGCTTCAGCACTTTCCACCCCTCTGGATTAGAGATCTTGACAGCATGGGCGCAAGAGTAGACTGGAGAAGGCAGATGGTAACAACTGATGTCAATCCCTACTTTGATTCCTTTGTTCGTTGGCAGATGATCCGTTTGCATGAAATGGGCAAGATTCTCTACGGGAGTCGGTACACAATATATTCACCAAAGGATGGACAACCTTGCATGGACCATGACAGACTTGATGGAGAGGGTGTTGGGCCCCAGGAATACACTGCAATGAAACTTAGGGTCAAGGAGTGGTCTCCAAAGGCAAAGGAGATCGTCCAGAGAAAAATTGAAGAGGATGCCAATGTTTATTTTGTTCCTGCAACATTGCGGCCCGAGACCATGTATGGACAGACTTGCTGTTTCGTGGGCCCTGCCATATCATATGGCATTTTCAAGGTTAAGGAGAAAGAATACTACGTTGTTACAAAGAGAGCAGCTTGGAACATGGCGTTCCAGGGTATCTTTTTCGATGTTAACAACCTTCCCAAATCCCAGGATGAACTTCCTCCAGTTGTTGAAGCCCCTGGTTCTGCACTCATTGGCACTCTTGTCGATGCTCCACTTTCATTCCACACAGAGGGTGTCAGAATTCTTCCCATGGAAACTGTGTCTGCTAACAAGGGAACTGGTGTTGTTAGCTGTGTGCCATCCGACAGTCCTGATGACTTTGCAACCATTTCGGACCTCGCAAAGAAAGCCGACTACTACGGCATTCAGAAGGAGTGGGCGGAACTTGAAATCCACCCACTTATCGAAACACCAACTTATGGCAATCTCACAGCTCCAGCTCTAGTGAAGCAGCTGAAGATAAACTCGCCAAAGGACACCGTCCAGCTTGCTCAAGCCAAGGATCTAGCATATACTGAAGGTTTCTACAAAGGCAAAATGCTTGTTGGTGAATTCAAGGGGGAGCCAGTTCAAACCGCTAAAGAGAAGGTTCGCAATTCTCTCATTAAGAGTGGTGACGCCTTCCCATTCGCTGACCCTATGGGTAAAGTCACAAGTAGAAGTGGCGATGACTGTGTTGTTGCATATCTTGGCCAATGGTTCCTCAATTATGGTGAAAACGACCCTGAATGGCAAAGCACCACACTCAAGTATGTGACAGATGATTTGAATACCTACTCCGAAGAAACACGACATGGTTTCGAAAAGAATCTCGACTGGCTCAACCGCTGGGCTTGTGCTAGAACTTACGGTTTGGGATCCAAACTACCCTGGGACCCCCAGTTCCTCGTTGAGAGTTTGAGTGACAGTACTATATACCAGTGCTATTACACCATCTCTCACCTTCTCCACGCAGACCGATATGGAAAGGAGCCTGGCAAGCTTGGCATCAAGCCCGAGCAAATCACCAATGACGTTTGGGATTATATCTTCGCCAGACGTGAACTTGACGATGATCTAGTCCAGAAGAGTGGAATCAGCAAGGAATCCCTTTTGACTCTAAGGCGGGAATTTGAATATTGGTACCCACTAGACGTTCGAATTTCAGGGAAGGACCTCATCCAAAATCATCTTACATTCTTCCTCTACGTCCACATTGCCCTATTCCCGCGAGAGTACTGGCCTCGAGGTGTCCGAGCCAACGGACATCTTCTTCTCAACGGAGAAAAGATGAGCAAGAGCACTGGAAACTTCTTAACCCTTAGGGATGCAGTTGATAAGTACGGTGCAGATGCCACCCGTATCGCTTTTGCGGATGCTGGTGATGCCATTGAAGATGCAAACTTTGATGAAACTGTGGCCAACAGCAATATCCTCCGCATGTACACTCTTAAAGAGTGGATTGAGGAAACTGTTGCAGACAAGTCTCTCCGCACCGGACCTACAGATGCCTTCTTGGACAAAGTATTTGATAATGAAATGAACGCACTTGCAAGAGAGGCAAGGAAGCACTATGCCGAGTAAGTTTGAAGCACCTATTGCCAACTTGAAAATGCTAACACATCTGTCTAGCACCAATTTCAAACTAGCTTTGAAGTCTGCCCTTTACGATTTCACTAGTGCAAAGGACTTCTACCGTGAGGTGACCACCGCTTCCGGTATTGGCATGCACCGTGACCTGATCCTTAGATATGTCGAGCTGCAAGCTCTCTTGATAAGCCCAATTGCACCTCACTGGGCGGAACATATGTGGCTTGATGTTCTCAAAAAGGTATTTGGCCAATATTACCAGCATTGACGAAGACATATGGCTAACGCAACAATAGACGGACTCTGTCCAAAATGCTCGCTTTGCCGATGTTCCCGAACCTGTCCCTGGCCTATCAGCAGCTCTTGTCTATATCCGTTCCACAACCTCGAACATCACT
This sequence comes from Trichophyton verrucosum HKI 0517, assembly GCF_000151505.1. Taxonomy (NCBI): domain Eukaryota; kingdom Fungi; phylum Ascomycota; class Eurotiomycetes; order Onygenales; family Arthrodermataceae; genus Trichophyton; species Trichophyton verrucosum. The sequence continues at coordinate 14,838 of NW_003315269.1, read as the reverse complement.
TCTTCGGAAGCAGCCTTCATAAAGAGAATCTCGAAGGGCAAGAACGTTAAATTTGACCCCCGAAACCCTAAGAAGATTACCATCTTTGTCTCCAGGAAGTTCCCAGCATGGCAAGATAAGTACATTGAACTTGTCCGTGAAGCCTTTGACGCTGTCAACTTGACTATTGATGATAAGGGACTCAATGCCAAAGTTGGCAAGTTGGGTGAGATGAAGAAAGCAATGCCCTACGTTCAAACTCTGAAGAAACGTTTGATTCAAGGCAATGAGAAGCCGGAGGATGTTTTCAGCCGAGAAATGCCCTTTGATGAGGTACAAGTTCTCCATGACATTACTGGGAACTTGAAGAAGGTTACGGGAGCCAAGGAAGTTGAGATCATCGCCGTTGAAGAGGGTGGGAACGCAGGAACCAATCTCGAAGGGGTTAGGAAAGAAGGGTTGTCTCCTGTTGCACAGAGCGCAGTCCCTGGACAACCCAGCTTTAACTTTGAGAATATTGAGGCTGCTGCATGATGCATGAGTTGTCATACAATGCAAGTATCCGAGATAAACCACCTTCTGGGAGCCATCGGGTTTCAAATGTGGCTCAGGGAAATCCTATGATAGATTAAACAAGAAGCACGCTAAAACTTCAATAGCTTTACATAAAAGAAAGAACATCATTCCGATCCAAGATTTATATGCCGTCTTAGAGCAGCACATGTATTGGTAATACCATGATAATAACTGGGATAATAACTAGGGACCAATATCGAAATGAACATCCAAGTCAGGAGCGCAGTGCTAAAACGGTCAAGATAAAAATATCCCTTCCATGAAGATACAGATCTTTCCCAAAGTTTCCTATAAAGATGAACTGACAATCGCGGGAGATATCCCATACCCTTTTGAAAAAGACGACAAACAACGCCATCGACACTAATATAACAGAAGACACAAAAGGAACATTAAACAGATACCTAGCAACACAAGTCTAATCCGGAGAAGAGAAACCATCCCATGGTAAACTTTTTAGGATCCCACCCTTTCCGTCCTTCTGTAGATCGTGCCGACGATGACAGCGTGAAAAGACAAAAAAACGAAATTAAAGGTAAAAAGATAAATGGGAGTCGATATGTTCGATCACTGCAACCACAGTGAGAGGGTTTATTATGGGGTTCATCGTGCTCAGCATACCTATCAATGGGATTCTTCGGAAGTTATCCGCTTGAAGTATGCTTTGGCCATTTCGTAAGAAGTCCTGTAATATAAGATTAGTATCCCGATTTATCAATGTGTAGAGTAGCTGGACAAGACCAAGAGGAGGGGGAACTAGTGTAAACATACCAGCAAATAGCAGTGCTAGGCATTGTGGCAATTATTCTTGGGCGCATTCCACGGAGGAATCCGGCCCAGCCATACTGATTCTTTATGAGTTTTGCAGCGTTGAACAACCCCTTAGCGGTTCTTGCCTCAGGATCCTGCGCTGTACCTCTTGTTTGTAGGACAGTCTTGATAACATCTAGAGGAGTCGTAACAGCGGCGGCAACAGCACCCGCCAGACCACCAGCGATACAATGGGTGAAGGGATCATATCGTTTCGTCGGGTTCATTATCTTGGACGTCGATTCGTATGCCATGAATTGGGCGGCCGTGAACGGAATAGTCATGCACAATGTAGTTGGGTAGGAGACATAGAAGGCGCGAAGACCCTCGGTTCGATAAACTGTCCTGGCGCACTGGACAAGGGTTCTATGAGTCGATCCGTGAACTTGCATGCGCTGCTTGATAACTGTAGAGAAAAATTAGCTGGTAAGTTTGGGATTTTGGCGCATTTGTATTTTTACATACCATCGAATGGGTTCATAAGCGCATCACTTGTGATAGTTGCGGCAGCACCACTCAGAGCTAGTAATACAAAGTTAATACTCCTTCAAGTAGTGCCTATAGCGAGAGTAAATGACTGACCTGCAGCAAGTGGGTGGTGGCCTGAGCCGACATTTCCGCCGGCAAGCTCTTTCACGACTTCGTATGTGCCAAAATATACGGCGTGAGCGGGTCCTGTGCCAGCGCAATTTATATCAGCTTCTCGTTCGCAAATACGGCCCAAGTCGCACTTCTAACGGCTCGTAGCAGTGTGAAATCCTGGAATAATCATACCAGCTCCCACAATAACGCTAGAAACTCCTTTCCATAGCGCCCTCCAACCCTCGATACGTGAAATGGTTGATACGGCGTGTGTGAGGCCAGTGTAAAGTCCGCCCGCACCGGGATTTAGGACTTGCATTCGAGTCTAAACGGTTCAAGAGCATGCTCAATCAGTATTTTATGCCCAAGTAAAGCAAATGAATGACCAATATCAATTCCTCCGTCTTGAGAAGCATACCTTCAGCAAGTCTACCGGATACATGACCGAATGCTCCTGTACAAGCGGTCCAAGTTAGCACCAGTATATAGCCTCATCTATATCAATGCGGAAGGCAGTAAAAGACGTACTGCAATGCCAGCAAAGGCGCCTGCCAGCATATTATGGCCGAGGGTGTAGTTCTCTGGGAGTGCCTCATAGCTATAGATGAAGAAGCCAACGGTCAGCAAAAATCAGTCCCCTCTCCTCACTGCCGCCACCAGCACAAGGAGAATCAATATACTGCTGAATGCAACAGTTCGACACCGTCTGAGAGTCAAGACATACTCAAATTCTTCAGCCGCAACAGGATGATGCTCTGTAGAAGCCATGAAAGGCTCGTGGATGCAGCCGGAGCCGCCTGATTCAACCGTGACCTTCACGGTGACTGGATTCCCGAAGATTCGTGAATCCTCAGACTGAAGACGAGGGATTTCTTCGACCGGACTGTCCCTTAGACTACTGGAGCCAAGTCGAGGATTGAGAGCTGAAAAGTCGGAGGATGGGAAAAAATAGAGTGGTGACGGAGAGAGTTTTCCCTGCTAAGATAAAGGTGCAAGACTACCTAGTTAACCAACAAGTGCTCCGTAACAACAACCGAACGACCAGCAAGGCAGCGCTTGGAGCAAAGGTATCAGGTGAGACGATGGTCTGAATAAGTGAAGAAGTGAATCAGAGCAGGCGTCGCTAACGAAGATATTCTTTTCAGCCAAAAAAATTTGACAGTTTTCTTTTTCTCCGATCGACTAGGCGGACCTCCGCTCTATTTATTACATGGATGGAGAGCGCTGGCTGGCCTTTTGGTCGACAGCAACAACCAAGACTCCCCTCTACGATGGCCGGATACGAAGTGCTCTGGCGCACTCTCCGTCTCAGCAGGCCCCTCTACAGCTTGCTCTTCGAGCAGTAATATGTCAACCTGCACAACAGCCTATTTAGCACCGGATCCGGAGTGAGCGCGCTTGAACGAAAGCTCCGACTATCCACCTCGGACAACGGATTTAACGAGCCAGCTATCCCCATCCTTCTCCCAAAGGGCAGGCCCCCCGGTTGGTATTCTGATGTTGATGCACCCTTAATCCCAGCAAGTTTACGTACTGAGCGCGCAACGGGTGTGCCGGAAACCGCCAAAATCAATTAGTTATCAGATCTTCCCCCAGAAACACGGCCGAGATACAGAGGTGCAGGAGGAGCGCGCGCGGTACCAACGGGGCCTCTAGGCCCATGGTTAGGTATTGGAGGAACAAAAGTGTCCGTCCCATACGCGGCTCCGCCCTCCTGTGCTCCTCGGCTGGCTGCGTTGACGCCCTTCCCTCCCAGCCGATTTTCGCTACTCTGCTCCTTGTGCGTGTGGAGTGCTGTGAAAATCTGATAAGAAAGTTCCGTGCTTTTTTTTTTTTTTTCGCCTCCTGGCTTCTGTGCTCTGCAAGGATAACTAGCGATGGAAGCTCTCTCCTTGCCCATGGCCGGTCTTCCACGTTTCATAGAGGGTGTCCGTACAATCTCGTGCATTATCTTTCATCCTGGCTCGACCTGACTTAATCCCAGAGCTGATTTCAACGAGGACTGACTCAAGTTGACCTGATCTTTCCCAACCTTTTCCGCTTTCTTTTCTTTTTCTCCTTTTTCTCTGAATTCTTTGGCTCAAAGATGTTTTGGATATTTTTGATCTGATAAGAAATGTGTCACGTGAGAAATAAAGTTCCTGCTAGTTTACCTCGGCTAATTGACAAAAAGGGCAAGAGATGGGCAATTGATAAGGCTTCGTATTGAAAGATGCCAGCGGTTGCAAGAGCTTTCTAATTATTAGTAGTATAATGGCTGACAGAAAAATAGCAGGCTCTTCTGTTTAGACAGGATCTATTCCGGTTCTATCTTCCTTGGGTTCATGGAATTGATGGATAGACTTGGGATTGAACCACAAGGTTCAAATGACAGGGGACGTGTTGTATGTATATCCCAACTAGGGGTGCAGATATAGATATCTAAATTGGGTTATAATATTGAGTTAAATAGTTTGCTCAGGAAGATGGCAATGCAAGTGATCATAATAATGGATTTTACCATGCTCGTAAGGAAAGTGATTCATGAACAATGGATCTTTTTTCAAGAACAATGTAGAATGGAAAATAAACAACGGGAGAGGGGAAATGCAAGCCGCTAGGAAAGGTCAAGTAGTCGTAATGAATGGCTAGGCATAGCGTATGAGTTAAAAATAAGGTCAAGCGTATGCCGGGTATAAGGAGATAGGAGGTTCAGGAGCATGGGCGTGCCAGCGACCAGGGGGGGAGTATTTTCTTTTATTATTTCAGATCTACAATGAAAGACCATTCACCTTGAACAGCATTCAGGGGTCAGAATCTCTGGAAGTATCGTAAAGGTGGAGGTAAACATACCGGCTTTTAGATTTTCAGCTGTATCGGAAAGAAGGATAACTCGTCGCTTATTGCAATAAGAGGTCTTGTCAAGAATATCAACTTTCAACCCTGCTAGTTCGGAGATGGGCTTCTCGAACATTTCGCTCAGGTTCTCGACGGCCATCTCAAGGTCCCGCTGATTATCCTCAAAGATTTCAGTCAAGTTGTTGCGCGCAAGGTAGAAGGCAAAGGCATATGTCCACTTAAGCGTCTGTCGACACTCCTGGAGTGTACGTGACGCGGTGTCAAGAAACTGTACTTCGATCCAAGAAAGGCCGGATTGAGACTGAAGATTTACCATCATCTTCTCTGTCTTTAAGAACAGGTCTCGGTCAAGCTTGGCTGATTGTTCATGGTTAGCAAAGCGGTTGTAGTAGTGAAGATACCGCTCAAGCGACTGTCGAGAGCGGGTCTGTGTATCCCGTGCATCAGAGGAGCCCTTTTCTTCAAATCTGTTGCAGTTGTACCAGCTAGTTCCATGCTCGGACCAGGGGCCGAGACACATCCAGCAGAACTCATGCTTGCATTTTCTACATGTCATGTGGTTGCAGCCTCCGTTCTTTTCGATCGTGGAATGACATTTGGGGCATTCTTTAGTGTTGGCTGAGATCCAGTTTGCCGTTTCCGAATCATCCTTGCACTTTTTGACCCATTTCTTGACTAATGCACAGGGGCATGGCTGGTGGTTGCCAACGTCACATCCAAAACAGAAAGCGAACGAGCAAGCACAGTGTACCGTTGGGACGATACGATCCAGATCTCGCTCCTTGACACCACAACGAACGGCGAATTCGCAGTTAGGAGCTGGACACCATTTCAGGTTTGGCATATCATCAACGTATGTACGTATCAGGAGAGTTCGGTACCTAGAAGGGAGTAACAGTCGCTATCGTCAATAACGAGGTATAGGCTCAAAACGTTTACCCCAGAGTGTCTTACCGATCTCTCACATCCTCGCCGACAAGTAAATCGAGTGACTTCGAATCAATGATCCGATGACACTGATCCTGGGGGCATTCTATTCTCGCAGCTTCACCTTCTTCTTTGATCTTCTGCCCCAGGTAGTGGCTATAGCAGTCCACGCAGAACCTATGTCCGCAACGCATTGCATACGTCTGAAGATCCGGTCCGTCTTCACAACAGATATCACACATGAAACCAGGCATAACTTCAGTCTTTGGGTTTGACGAGAAGGTCGGTCCAAGGCCTGCGTCTTCAAGAGTCTTCTCGGGATGGTCCATGTATGACTCTATCAGCTTCTCTCTATTCCATCTGCTGAACCGAAGCAGGATAGCAGCGCTTTCCGCAGGCAAGCCGAGTATAGAGGAGACTTCATTAATCTGCACATTCTGTTCCCGTGTGATATCGTTTGGACTGAGGGCGGTAGAATCGGTCTCGTACGGCTGCCGTACAGGCTTGATATCTTTCTCGTAGTTGAAGGAACCTCCGAGTTCTTCTTCGAAATCTATAGTCAGTCCAGTTAGATCCGATCTGACCAATACCATGAAACAACCAAGATAGCTATGCAGGTAACAAGCCTGATTGATGGGCCGACTTACCGCCGCCTAAGCTCTCGTTGTCGCTGTCCTGTGTATCAAGAAACTCCTGTCCACTCGATCCATCCGTCATGAAGTCATCGTCTGAGTCCATGGTTGAAGATGTTCCCGTCGCTTCACAGCCTAGCAGAAGTCGACTTCACGGGGACTTGAGTGTAACAGCAAACGTCCCAGCGAAAGAGCGATCAAGGCACAGCTCCAGAGGATCGATCTCGGTATATAGCCGGCGGTTAATTTGGTTCCTGTAAGGTATCACCTTTGTCAGCTATCAACTCGGTTGTCACTTGCAGGGAAAAAAGTGAAGCTCACCTGGTAGCGACAAAGGGAACTGATAAATATTTGCTACCAACGTCACTAACCTTCGTATCGCAGCAGAGAGCTAACTAGTGGGGGAGGCGAAGGATGTCTCTATTTTAGACGAGTGAGTAACTAAACCGAGCCCCTGAGATATTCACTATCGCATGCCCGATATCAGGCAGCAGCAGGCAGACGGGCGAAGAGGAGCAGCGGGCGAGGAGGCCGGCAGCAGAGGAAGAAGTGAAAATGGTGACTGACCGACAGGCTGACTGGATGACTGGCGCGGGTGACGGAGATCTCGTGGTGGATGTGGACGGCTGGTGGAAGGTTAGTTTGTTAGAGCGGCAGCTGGGGTACCAGCAAAGAACAAGGCTATTATTATCATGTATATATACGGCTGACTAGCGCCAGGCCACCGCGAACGATATGAATCACCTTCCAGGCCGTTTTTGTTGGACGGGATGAAAGCTGTGGAGGCCTGAAACCGTATCCTTGTCCTTAGCTGAGAGGATGACACAACCTGATGCCCGTTTCCTGCCAGGCTGCGGTCTTTGAGATTCTGAGGTGGAAATAAAAAGTTTTCTTTTTTTTTTTTTTCTCTCTTAACTAGTTAACTACGACGAGCCGCAGAGCCGCATCAGGTTTACTCTTGTTGGCACGTTAATTATGGAGCAGACAATATAACACGTTGATGGAAGGACGAGATGGTCTAATTAATAGAGCTGCCTAGTTCATGTAGAGTTGGTAGAAGAAGGATCAAGACTCGCTTTCATCATCATCATCATCCTCCTCCTCATCGTCATCGTCATCGTCATCGTCGTCATCAGATTCAGCTTCAAGCCAGTCTATAAATGGTTTGGTCTGTGTCCGGACGCTCTCCATCGCAGGCGTGGCCGTTGACCTCTCATCTTCCCACCACTGCGAGAAGGCTTCGGCATCTACTATCTCCAAGTCATAAAGCTCCTTCGCCGTGAAAAGCAAGATGTTACCTCCCTTGTTCCGCTCCGTGAGATCCTTCTGGAATAGCAGGAGCAAGTCTACCTGGTCGGGCTTGTCGTCGGTGTCATGATCAAAGACAATTCGCATGATTGTGTCCTTGTACTTTTTGAACAGCTCTCGAACGGAATCAGCTAGGCCGACGGTGCCTGCTTCCGTGACGTGCTGGATATATTTCATAAACGCCATGACTACAGCACGACGGACTTGGTGTTCAGATGCATTGGCACTCATGCGTAGACCAACGAGCTCGAGCTGCACCACCTCAGCGCTAAGACCTTCTTTAAGTCCATCGAAGACGCTAGAGACGGCGTCGTGATGGAACTGGTCCCGTCCCTCATCGTCAGATGTCGTTGTGCTGACACTGTCTGATCTTGAGCGGAAGCCAAAATCGCCGTCCTCGGTCTTATCTGACGTGAGAGTCGATATCGATGCATCGGACAGCGAAAGCTCAGCCATATTGTACACTGTAGAGTAGGGTTAGTCGAATATGCGACTGATTGTGTATCCTCTAGGAGAATAAACTCACTTAAGCCAGGGATGAAGTCAATCTCCTCTTCATCCTCATCCTCTTCATAAACGAATTCGAAACCTTCACCATCCTTACCAACAAGTTTGGCATCATTCGGTACCTTCCGGTCAGGGTCTCGTTGGAATGTGGTAATGCTCTTGCTCTCAGGTATCGATATTCCACTTGAAATCTTGACGTTATATGACAGCAACGCACCGGGTTCGATTCGGCATTTGGCTCCGATGACTGAACCATTGGCCACAATAGCATGGCGTATCTCCGTTGCTTCGCCCACAACCACATCATCCCATATATACGCACCGTCAAGGACAACATTGTTGCCGATCTTGCACCTCCGGCCGATGACGCTGTTGGTGATGACAGCCCCTTCTCCGATAGTTGTATCCTTACCGACGACAGTCCGGCTATGGATGGTTGCGGATCTAGCCAGCACAACACCTTGCTCCTGATAGACGAAATTCCGCTTAAATGTATATGTATATCCAGGGAAGAGGTTTGTATCTGGACACAGAGGGAATGTCCATCGAGATATAACATCCCGACTAACAAGGTCGTATGCATGTAGATTCTGAACTCTAGTCGCATAGTGGTCCTTCAAAATGTGGGTGTGTATAGTCATTCCATTAAGTTCGTAGTCCTTCAGCACACCGTGGAGGAAATGGGTGCGCGGAGACTGATAGTCGAAACTATCCGCCCACAGACCCAGGACTTCAGGGGTACATATGTCGATACGGCAATCATACAGATCATTTCGAACATCAATCTCAGAATGGGCGTCGAGGAGTTCCGGGTCTATCTCGAGATTCGACGGCAGATCGTATCCGTCGTGTGAATGGTACGGAAGCTCTTCGTAATGCAAACATCTATCCTTGGTAGGATCAATGACAAACAACGGCGCATCAGCACTCTTGCGAACCCTATTCGACTCCCCGACTTCTCGAAGTATCATGGTCATGATGGCATTTCGGTTTGTTTCTCGCCGAGCACGGTGCTCGATCAATGCCTGCTCGAGCGGGATATTCCCAATAACATCGCCGTTAACTAGCAGAAAGTCACCGTTCATTAGATGTTTCTCATGTAGATCGCGCATGACTTCTCCGAACGTAGTTGCTGCTGTCCTGATGAGCCGCACTTTTGTAAAAGGTGATATGTCTGATTTCCACTTCGAGCCACTGCATAGATATATAAGTATATGGAGAGTTCGCCAACTAAACGGGGGGTAGATATGGCGTACTTGAGATAAGTTTCTAGCATATCTGCATGTGCGCCGGCATAGAGCAATACCTCCTCTATTCCGGCATTGGACAGGAATTCAAGGGTATAATCAATCAAGAGGGTATTTGCGATAGGAAGAAGACACTATTTCGTATCAAAAGTTTCCGTAAGCCCCGCGCCATAGAAAGGCAGTATACAGCTATGACGTACCCTTGGTTTCTCAAGTGTGAACGGTTCAAATCGCGTTTCAAATATATCGGTAATTACCTAAGGGGAATAGTTAGTTATCTGCTCACTTCCGTAAGAATACGTGGGATGGTGATCAACGTACCACCGCCTGGAATGGCTGCTGTCTCTCGTCTATCATGGGATCTCTGCGTCTGGATGTGCCCTCTCCGCGCTTCTTATTGCCCCTCGGCGCTCCTCCCCCTCGCTGTTTCGATCCTTTCGGAGCCATGGTGTGGTAGTTATCGTTATCGTGGGTGGTGGGGGAGTAGTCCCGTTGAACTGACTCACGGCGGGGACAAATCTGTATGCGTTTTTCAGGCGGATTAAGGCAATGCGGTGGTATAGAGGTAGTATTAGAGAACGGCCGAGCACAGGCTGGTTAACCGGGAGAAATCAATGGCTTCTCGTTTACTGCTGGAGCTCTTTGCATGGAACGTCCCGTGAATAAACCGATCAACTACAAAGTTACCAGTCAATATTTTTATGACTCCCGCGGCTTACGTAACTATAAAAGCATCTTGCCCTAACCTTAACTAGGACTAGCGCATGTTCCTGCTTGTGCCCAAAATGGGAAATCGGAAGAAAGTTAGTCCAAGAAATGTGCTTATTAAGCTGTAATGCACGTGAACATTTAAAATTAGTAAAATTAGTGTGACTAAGCAAATTATACATAGTAGTGCATGGAAAGAATGACGAGAATCAACTTAAGGATCTATGAGAGGCGCATTGTCTGTTTCAATTGAGGCCTTTGATCATGAGATAAGCCAAAGGTACATGGGCAAAGCTCAAATCCCCAGGAAACCAAATTACAGACAGCCTCCCCTAGCCATGCTTGTGGCTCTTCCAGGTAAATATCCATGGTCCGCATCTTGGAGCATTCGTCTTGATCGTGTGGCTAATACATTTTTGTCGAAAACAGCATTGGCTGTCGGTAATGCAGTCCTGTCCCGGTAGCGTACATCCTTTTCTCTTGAAGAGGCCATTGGGGTCAGGTGAAGGTGCCGCTACGACTATGGCAGACAGGAGAAAGACGGCGCCGAGTTTGTAGAGCTGCATGGTAACGATGACGTCTGCCTGGATGTTGAGTGGAGTGATGTAAGTTGTAACAACAAGTTGTCGGAGGTTGTTGTGGAGATTTTTTATGGGGAAGACAGTGAGATGTTCTCTCGGGGATCGGCAGATGGGTTTGGTTTCAAGGTGGAAGGCGTTTGTGGGATGATGTCAGGGGGGCGTGTGGTGCATCGAGGACCTTATATCCTCGACATAAAACAGCGGCAGGAGGCGAGTGAGTGAAATAGCAAACGAAGTAAACAAAGAGGTGATGATACAGCTTCTGCAAGTTGTATTTTCTTTCATGGCTGGTATGTCACTTATCTATCATGGATAGACGGTAGGTTCTCATGGAACGTCCGACGAAGACCGACGGCTGTTACCAGCGTCTCAGATGATAACATCGAGGTGAGAATAAGAGTAGCACGGCAACCTGTTGTCATAGAGAGCAATAACGAGGAGTTATGGTGATGTCTGTGAGACCAGTCGCGGGTACTAGCAGGCCCGTGTTGAACGAGCGTACCCCATACCTCGCGATCCAACCTTACATCTCGCATAACAGCGGAGCAGAACTTCCTTCGTGCCGAAGTTTCAAGACGATCATCTCCTCACCACCTGAGCAAACAGAAACAGCGACATCTCTTTGTCTTCCAAACCTCCTCCCCGCCCCCCAAACGACGCTCAATGGAGAAGCACCCACTGCACCGTCCGCAACACATTGTATCAAGATATAAATACCTGCTTTGATGCCGTGCTGATGGATCGAGGACGAGATATATCAATTCACTCACCGCCGACGATCGACACCAGCCCTTCTTAAAACCCTCACGCACATACCTTGATACCAGCGAATTTTGCTCTCTCAAAGCACACGAAAAGGTCAACGCCCACCATGCAGATTACCAAACTGCTTACTTTCCTCTCCCTCACTGCGGCCGTGCTCGCCAACCCAGCCAGCGAACTCAAGCGAGACGTGCAGCAAGTCGACTGTCCGGAGGGAGTATGCTTCGACGACGCCTTTTACTGCGACTTCGAGGACCATAAGTGTCGTAGGAAAGGCGGCCCTGGACCCTGTGGCTCCGGCGAATGTATCGAGAACAAGGACGCTCCTACACCTGCGCCTGCCGAGCCGGCCAAGCGTGAAGTCACCGCGCCGGGTGACAACTGCTTTGACTGCAAGCTTGGCGTGGAGAAGTGCAAGTGGAGCTCGAAGAGGCGGCAGTATGAGTGTATGCCGAAGTACTCGTTGGGATTGCAAGGGAAGCGTGGTCCTGCCAGGTCGTGCGGTAGGAGGCTGGCTGACTGCGGGCGCAACGACAACTGCTGCTCTGGTCGGTGTATCAAGAACAACCGGTTCCAGGTCGGACATATGACTCTCGGTTCCTGCGATTAGACATGTTAGCTAGTCGACTCAACTGATGTCTCGTGCGTTTATCAAATATTATTGTCGTTGTTCCATTCGTTTGTTGTCTGTCCCTGAGATGGTTCCATGGAAGCAAAAAGGCGTCCACTACCTTTTAAGTCCCAGCCTAGATCCCACCACGTGACGCATCTATAGCTCGGACTTAACTAAGATAAACCTCCCGCTAGCCAGTGTATTAGATAAGCTTAAGTCGACTCAAGATCCAAGATCCATCGTCAAAAACATCACAAAATCTATGCCCAAACGACAGAACAACCGCTGCTCTTCTCTTCCCGTCAAAAAAGTACAATAGACATCTCGATCTAGAGCATCTCCAAATTATCCCACTAGCCAGCTAACTACCTACCTACCTACTTACCTACCACTCCACCGCGTCCCGTCCCGCCCCTTCATCTCCATCGCCAGCCGCCCATCCAGCCAGCCCATCGGGCAGTCTCGATCTAGATCTCTGCTGAAAAGCGCCCCCCCCCCCCCAGTCCAGCCAGCTCTAGAACGCTCAAACAGCCCCCCCAAGCCAGGCCCGGCCCTTTTTAGCGACGCAAGTCTAGAACCCTCGATGTTTCGACCCTTTAAATAAAGTCAACGGCCGTGCATGGCCAGCAGGCAAGGCGCAGTTAGTTAAGCTAGGCCGGCTGAGGCGACTCGAGTTATTGAATTATTTAACTGCGCGCACATACCGCACATTAGTTAGTATGTAAGATGTACTGTAGCCTGGGCAGGCGCCGGCGCCGGTGCAGACAGGGGAGCTCTCTTATTTTACCTTTTTTTTTTTTTTTCCTTCGAGGCTTCGGACAGACTGACTCGCTCGCTGCCTACCTGCCTGCCTGTCGATAGATAGGTATGCATGTATGTATGTATGTCGAGGATGGACGGACGGATGGATGCAGAGGCTGCTGGCGACATGCAGGCAATATGCTGACTGACATATCATAACTACCCGGCCGATGATCGCGTCGCTGGCAGTAAGTAAATAAGCACGATGAGCAAAGCAGTAACTGAGGTGCTCTGTAGATATCTCGGAATGAACTCGGGAAAACTCATCCATATCTGTCGACCTGACCCATGCCGCATACATGCAGAGATGCAGAGATGCCAAACTCACATCCTCCATCACCTTTACCGCTGCCTGCATGCATGCCAAACCCCGACTTCCAACCAGCCTGCTCTGACTACCGCACATCCCAAGACCCGACCGAGGCGTATCACAGGCAGACAGGCAGACAGGCAGATCCAAGAGCAGGGACCGGGGATTGAGACACACGCAGCGACCGACAGAGACAGAGACAGGCAGACAAGGGCTGTTTGGAACCGAACTGGCTTGTGCAGCGAGTTAGCTTAATGCATGTGTGCATGCATGCTGTGTATGCAACTGTCGTGTACCTCGAAGTACATAAGTACACTCGCATTCCATTCCATGCCATACCTACCCGGCCAGGCCAGCCAGCCATCCAGCCATCCAGCCATGCAGAAGGAGAGGGAAGCAAAAGCTAAGAAGCATAACTCGACATCCCTGCAGCAGCAGCAGCAGTAGCAAGATACGAGTACGGGGAGGAAGTAAGGGATGTCAAGGAAGTCGAGAGCTGAACATGCATGGTCCTCGAGACAGGCCTTGTCCTGCACGGCTCGAGTCTGACTCGACGGATCGACATGCCTTGTTAGCCGGTGCGTATATCTCTGCATTTATACGTCGAGGATGTAGAAGTAAGAAAAGTGTTTTGTTTTCATGTACAGCATAATAATGGTAAGATGTCGAGTCAGCTAGGAAACGAACATATCAGATGCATCCCGACCTGGTCCGATCTCCCTGCAGCTAAGACGGCTCAGAGCCGTTCCGTTCGGTTCAGTTTAGATAAAAGAAACAACATAGTCAAAGTCAAGCAGCATTTTCCGCCCAGGTAAGTAAAATCCAACACACCAACCGCCCACCCAACAACCCAACCACCCACCCAGCCAGCCTGATAGAGATAGATAGATAGATAGATCCAAGCAAATAGATAGAAAAGAAATAGGCACGGGCTGTTCTTTTGTAAAAATGCGAGAAACAATCGAACAAGAATATACTTGAATGGCACGACGGGCCAGACCAGACCAGACCAGACCCAATTAAGTAGGTGTTTGTTGTATTCGTCTCATCTCGGATATGCCTTGTGTTGTGCATTGCTGTGCAGTGCTGTGTTGTGCTATTTGAGGCTGCAATAATTGATTTGCATATCGCCTGGTCTGGTGGAGGCGAGACGGGATGGAGACGGGATGGCAAGGAGAGAAGCTGCAGCATCGACATGCGGAATGACGACGGCGGACGCGACTTATGGTCCAAGGTAAGGTAAGGTCAGACATGTAGAGATAAGGTATAGATATTATGCATGAAACAAGGTAGAGTATTGGAAAGTAAACCATAGCCTAGCCCATGAGATGATGAGTGAGTGCTGATGTGCTGCTGGTGCCGCTGAACGACGACGCAATCCGCCCGCCCACGCCAAAAAAGGAAAGTAGAATATGAAAAACAGAAAAAAAAGAGTACCCAACACCGTATATATGATAAATGATAATGATGATGTGATAGGTTGCAAAAAGAAAAGTAGAGCAAAGCAAGCAGATAACCAAACCGAACCAAGTCCGACCGAACGGAAGAAAGCAAGCAAATAATAGCGAAAGGACGGCGCTTTTTGTTTTTCTTTTTTGGTGGGTAAGGAGATGGAAGCAGAGAAGAGAAAGAGAGAGATAGAGAGAGGGAGGGAGGG
>NW_003315268.1:0-15131 GCF_000151505.1 Trichophyton verrucosum HKI 0517 | reverse complement strand
GATTGTGCTATTACAGGCGCGATCAGCACGGAAACCGCAATCTAAATCTTTATCAACCTCTAGCCCTACTCAGCTTAAACGAGTTACTGAAGATGATACCGAAGACACGTCGAATGATATGTTTTACTCTGCTGGAGAAGAAAAGGGGCTAGAGGAAGGCACTGATGAAGGCACCGATGCTGAGAGCCCATCGCCTCCGGGTGAATCTGATACGGAGGCTTCGACGGAGAGTCGTAGTGAGGCAGAAGGTTCAGAAGATTCAGATGATTCCGACGATTCTTTGGAAGATATGATTTCTCTCGCTGCCCCAGAACTACCACAGCAGCAATCTGGAGCAATGTCTGCCTTCTCCTCTGCCACTCCTAGACTCGGTGGAAGGTCCCTTGGAATACACTCCCCGGGCTCTGTGTTTTCCAGCTTTACATCCAATACTGCTCGTCAGGGCAGACACTCCGGCAAAACATTCAAGGCTGAATGTCTCCTCGACCACATACCCAATGAGCTCCTCCATCCAAAACCCCGAGAAGAGGATGACCCTGATGCATTCATCTTTGTTGATGTGCACACCCTTGTCAAGATAGGGTGCTTCTCTGGCGACTGGGTTCGTGTGGCTCCGACAGAGGAACCTCAACGAAATATGCTATCCTCCTTAGCTTCTAGCGGTCTCAACGGCTTAATGGGAAGCACTGAAGAACCCGAGAACTGGCGTGTCGCAAGGGTTTACGGTGTTACGGGCCTATCTCCTCCAAAAATCAGGTATGCAATGAACAAGTCGGCAGAAAGATCGTCTAGCATCTCACAGATCCCTCCCCATGGTCTCACTCCAACGGTCCTTTTACCTCCACTTCTCCTGCATAACCTGCAGAGCCCTAGCTACGTAAAACTTTCTCCCTTGTCCCTTGGCCCAGCTCAACACGGCCCTTCGAAACTGGGACTAGCAGCCTCCCGTGGTAGCAGTGTGCCCAAAGCACCTCCTACGGCCAAAGAAGTCACTCTGTTAAAAATATCTACGCCTCTATCTCTAGACAGAGCACTTCAGCCCGCCATATTTGCTGCTCTTAAGCATCATTTCGAATCGAAACGGCGGCTGGTAAAAGCCGGGGATATGATTGGAATTAGTATAGATGAGGGACTTGGAAGGACTGTTTTCTCTGCGACCAAGAGCGCAGATGCTGTCGGCCAGGAGGATGAATTACCTTCCCAGCTAGCCCTTTCTTCGGGTAAACCTAGTCATTCCAGCAAGGTTGGCGTGGCTTGGTTCCGTGTCAGCCATGTCACAGCTCCTATGACCAGCACAGAGCCAGACGGTGCCCCTGACCATGAATTGTGGGGCGGAGTGGCAGCTATTGATACCCTCAATACCCGAATGGTGCAAGCAGGAAGTGAAATTGGAACCGTTCCCGGAACTCTAAAGAACACATGGGAGTACTGGCTCTCCGTCAAATCGGCGCCACAGCCGAGTATAGAGCAGAGTGCCACTCCATGGCTGCAGGCGGACTCCCCTGCAGTTTTTATATCTCCAATTCAGAGGCGTGTGAGAGAGCTGATAGCCGCTGCTACAAGCCCAAGAGCCATACAACTGGGACTAAAGCCAGTTGTTATCCTTCTCACCTCTACGCAGAGAAATATTGGCAAGTCAACAGTTGCACGTCGAGCATGCGCTGATATAGGTCTTCACACTTTCACCATTGATTCATATGACATTCTCAGCGAAGGAGGGGCAAATGGGGGAGATATGAAAACAGAGGCATATCTGAAGGCGAGAGCAGATAGAGCGTTTGCCTGCGGTTCTGCTTGCACTGCTCTGTTGATAGAGCACATTGAAGTGTTGACGGCTGATAGAATTGTTACATCCTTAAAAGAAATTGTTTCAAGTTCTCGAGTTGTCATTGCCACGACCACCGACGTGGAAAAGGTTCCCGAAGGGATTAGAAGTCTCTTCACGCACGAGCTTGAAATGACGGCCCCCGAAGAGAAGGAAAGAGAAGGTATTCTTAGAAATGCGGTGGCTGATCTAGCCTTGCGACTATCTCCCAATGTTGATTTAGCTTCGGTAGCTGTTAAGACAGCTGCACTTGTTGCTGGAGACTTAGTCGACGTTGTTGAAAGAGCTGTGGCTGAACGGACTTTACGGCTAGAGAAGCTCGCAGATTCCGCCGCGCCTCCTGACGCAAAGTCAAATGTCAGTGTCCGAGATGTTCAAATCGCAGGTGGTGATGCTACTAGATCTGTGACCAAGGCTGATTTTGATGCTGCTGTCGACGCTGCACGAAAAAACTTTGCCGATTCCATCGGGGCTCCAAAGATCCCTAACGTTACTTGGGACGATGTCGGTGGACTTAGCAATGTGAAGGATGCTGTCATGGAAACTATCCAACTTCCACTTGAACGGCCGGAACTCTTTGCGAAGGGTATGAAAAAGCGAAGCGGTATCCTATTCTATGGCCCTCCGGGAACAGGGAAAACATTGCTTGCAAAGGCAATTGCTACGGAATTTTCTCTCAACTTCTTTTCCGTCAAAGGCCCTGAGTTATTGAACATGTACATTGGAGAGTCCGAAGCGAATGTCCGTAGGGTTTTCCAACGCGCTCGAGATGCACGACCATGCGTTGTCTTCTTCGACGAACTGGACTCTGTAGCACCCAAGCGTGGCAACCAAGGAGACAGTGGTGGTGTCATGGACAGAATTGTCAGCCAGCTTCTTGCAGAACTTGATGGTATGAGTGGTGGTGATGAGAATGGGGGCGGAGTTTTCGTTATTGGTGCTACCAACCGCCCTGATCTATTAGATGCAGCCTTACTACGACCCGGCAGATTTGATAAAATGCTCTACCTTGGTGTTTCGGATACCCATGATAAGCAACTTACCATTCTAGAAGCTCTGACTCGGAAGTTTAATCTGCATCCGGACCTTTCGCTGAAGAGAGTTGCAGAACTCTTGCCGTTCACTTATACCGGTGCCGACTTGTACGCACTCTGCTCGGATGCCATGCTCAAGGCAATCACTCGGCAAGCTACTGCCGTGGATGAAAGAATAAAGGCTCTCCCTAATGGACCAGTTACAACGGCATACTTCTTTGATCACCTCGCCACCCCTGAAGATACTGCTGTAATGGTCACGGAGCAAGATTTCATTGAAGCGAAGAATGAGCTGGTTCCTAGTGTTAGGTATGATTCTCTCTTCTATAGGTAATTTTAATTCTATCTTGTGATTGCTAACTACTTGAACAGCGCGAAAGAGCTTGAACATTTCGAACGAGTGCGGAAGACATTTGAGACTGTTGACTCCAAGAAGTCATCCCTTTCTAACGAGCAGAAGGCAATCGAGGATGTGTCTAGAGATGGTGTGGATATCACAGCGGATGGCTCCCTGACAATAGGCGAAGCCCTCAACGCTTCCAACAAACCGACCGGAGATGCCAAGGATACCGGAGAAGACGATGACTACATAGTCAGAACTGATCATTTAGCCAGCACTGAGTCGTCAAAATAATTGAGCTCAATTCTTTACCAGCGATTTTCAAAGCACATTTATTCAATATGTGCTATAGACTTTTTTGTATAATACCTAGACGATATATCTGAGTCTACTTTTATAGTGGAATGGCTAAACATAACTTGTTACTCTTGGTTATGGCCTTAAAAGGCTAAGAATAACAAATATATCTTCCGTAGATAACCAGAACCATCAATATTCGACTTGAACCGAGACTTATATAAGAAATGGCATGCCAACGTCAACTAAAATATTGAAGCTCGAGTCATCCCAAGCTTTTCACATACGTAGTCCAAATTGCCCGACGCGGCTTGAGTTTGCGGGTGGTTTGGTCCCAATTTTTTCATATTCCAGTTGACCGATTTCTGCATAAGAGGAACGGCATCCTCCAGTCGGCCAGCATGGAAATATGCCACGCTTAAGTTGTTCATAGCGGCAATGGTATCAGAATGCTCTTCACCAGGGCCTTGTCGTTGCATTTCCACTATTCCTTCCAGGAGTTTGATCCCTTTAGACTCCCACGTCCCTCCGGGCGTTTCCTCGGCATTGGCTTGGTTGAGACGCCCATACGTGCTTGCCAGGTTCAGGCTGCATTTGATGGTTGTCTGATTAGAAGGGCCAAGATGTGTCCTTGCAGCTTCCACGGCTTTCTCCTGGAGAGCTACAGCCTCCTGGAGTTTATCCAAGGCACCATAATCTCTCCCTAATAGGTCCATCGTCATGATGGTCTGAAAATGATCAGGGCCAAGAGTCTTTGTCCGGAGATCCAATGCACGTTGGTGCAAGTCCAGAGCAGCCTGGTAATCTTTATTGTTAAAGTAGCTGTTGGCCAGGTTGTGCATGCTGGTCTGCGTAGTTTGGGAGTCCTCGCCCTTGATGCGAAGCATAATTTCCAAGGCTTTTTTGTCAAGCTCGAGTGACTGATCATATTCACCTTGTGCTTTCAGGTCAATTGCAAGATTATTCAGGCTTGCTACTGTGTCTTCATGGTCATCTCCGAGGATTTGCTGTCGCACCGAGAGGATGTACCTGTCGAGTGCTTCGGCATCCTTGTGGCGACTCACTTGTCGGTAGAGGTATGCAAGGCCACTTTTTGCACTAAGATCATCGCCATAGTGTTCTTCAGCGTATTTGACTGCTCGCTCCTGTGCTTCGCATGCCTTATCCCACTCTTCAGCGTCCCCGAGCTCTTCAGCTTCAAGCAGGATTGTCCAGTACTCCTCAGCATCCTCATCATCTCGAGGTCCAAAGTAGTTTTTCTTCGTGTCAACTGACATGGTAACTAACTAGTTAACTCGTGAATCAATCCCACCTGTCCGTTGATTGGGGAAAGAGACGATAAAGGAGATGCCGAAGATATCTGGGATTTCCTGGCGGTTAAGCAGTCCGGTAAATAACTAATCAGGTATACGACCTGCCCCCTTAGTTAACCCCTCAGTCGACGATCTCGAGCCATCCATGTTCCTTGCTTTGGTGGGATGCAAGCTTTCCTCAGCCACGGCAGGACGTTCCACATGCCACCACAGGCCTTTGAGTCCAACCTCGTTTTTGCGCCTGCGCCTCAACTGTGTCGCTGTCAAAAAGGGGCTTGGATGTTTCGACGTTGAAAAGCGTCAGTTCTATTGGATGTTGGAAGAAGAATGGCTTGTTATTACATAATCATGCGTCTAATTTAAATTAGCCGCAACCACCTCGAAGTTGCAAAACTGCAGGACAAACAGAATAATATATACAAAAGGCGATGTGCATGCATGTTCTGGTACCTTGTGAGATAATATACATGTCATGGATGGGTCTATGTCTGATACTTATCTCCTATCACATTAGACGGTTCTGAGCTATCATTTAGGGGTCATTTAGTTGGCTCTCCCAGACACACTGCTCGCCTTCGCCGCCAGCAGGCTCCAGCTATCATGGATTCCATGCTCAACCTCCGCTCGCCATTCTCCTGGTTCTCGTCAGCGGGGAAGGACGATGGAAATTTACCAAGCGTTGAAATAAAGCCTATCCAAGCTCACGATATCGAATCTGCGGAAGAGAAGCCTGGCAGGCGGCTGCGGCAACTTCTAAAATTAAACCACGCAACTAATGCTATCCTCTATAACAATCTCTCATTCTTCAATCACATACCTCACGTAAGCTACTACGTATTGCCAGTTGTCAAAGTACTCCTTCGCTAATGCCAGTCCTTAGCTCCTTTCTACCGCCTATTTGCTGGGTGGAAGCTCGGATCACTTGGACCGTCTCTATGAAGCCGAATCCAAGGAACAAGAGCCCTGGAGCGCTTCACCTAGTGAGATTGGCCAGGCAGAAGACTGGAGATTAGCTTTGGGCAAGAGAGAGTAAGATCTGCTTGGGATACCAAGGATCTAGCCAGGAGACCACTCTACTAACCTAATCAATAGGTTTCAGAGAGCTTATGTGGATTTTTTTGAAGATGAGCTGTCTCGCATGGGATATGATTGGAATGCTGTAGTATTACAGTACCTTTGTTCTGAAGAAAAGCCATTAATAAACTCTTTGATTGCTGGCTGTAAGTGTTACTCTATATACTTTATCTAAAATTGCTAACTCATTGCTACAGTCGGCCATCCGCTTATACATCTTGGATACGCATTCGAAGTATCCAGCCGAGAGGTTGCTATGGAATCACTCGCAATGGTTTCATGCTGCTACGACGATGTTCACAAGCTCTTTGACGAACCATCGGATCTTCAGAAAAGCATGGCCCCGAAATATACCACTAGTTCACCTTTCGAAATTCTAAATAAAATCCATAGAGATAAGCGGTTCGACGGGATTTTTAGAAGCCCAGGAGCTAATAATGTTGAGGAACTTTTGAAAACACACCAGGAGTTGATACTTGAGCATTGGATGGCATGGGTTCCTCAAGATGCAAACTTAACAGAACAGTTACATGCCATGCAGCGGCTTGCAACAACATTGATGGCGACTCGTCACAACGGAAAGCAGCATGATTTTTTCTTTGACCATCTTCTGACTACGACCCATGCGCTGCGTGTTATTATACCACTGGTCCCAAAGAAATTCCATGGCCCTTTACTCCGTCAGTGGTTTTTATTGGCAGTGGCCATTTATATAGCCCAGCTCCGACCGAAAATAGATGCTAAAGATATAGAATGCTACAGCATTGATGGGAAAGACTGGGCCTGGGTCGATAAACAGGCTCTAACCCGCGAGATGGCGATTTCACCTCATTATATAAAGCCTCTAAGAACGCTCAAGGAGGCGGCTAAGACCTGGGGCGATGAGGAAGGGTTTTTTCTCCGGGCTGCAGTGAAATTTATTGAAACATTTGATGGCTTTGGTGGCCTTGGATGAACCATGGGTGTAGAATCTGAGTTGAATCTGGTCACGAGTGTGGTACTTAGTGTTCGAAATTAGTTCGAAATTACACTCCATGATAATAATTTTGGCTAGTTAGTAGGATTTGATAGCAGTAGTAAGCCAGCTTTTATATAAGCCATCGCATAATGCCGTAATATTTCAGAGTACACGGTACCGATTAAGTGGTCTATTAAAATCTACAACGCCCGCTAACGTAACCTCCTTCGATTTCAAAACGCAAACTTCCTAGCAGCCAGCGGATGCTTCAAAACACACTGCCCTGGTCATTCCATTCCTGGTTTTCTCCCTGCTCCCTAGGCTTCAGCTCTTTCACTGGACTCATAGCAAGCTCAATCAAGTCGTCTAATGACACCCAGCCCTGTCTTCCATCAACTATAGCATGCGCAATAACCATCTTCCACTCATCCCACCACTTGTTTTCTGATTGGACAGCACACACCCTCCTTGGATCATCAGACGTTTCCGAGCCTGCCATGTTTGCGTATGGCCAGATAGACCGCACCATATCATACCGCTTTGGGTCCTTGAATAGAGATACAATCTGGGTATAGAATGAATTTTTTGTTTTTGGGCCTGGAACGACGACACGGGAATGTGTGGAAGGAAATGAAATCATGACACGGCCTTGATAGTTCAGTGAGGCTATCAATGTCCGTAGTCGGCCCTCTAAGATCTGAGTGTTCCAATTGATCACTTCCCGGGTTAGGATGAAGCTGGAAGACAATTAGCACACAGAGACATGATACGAAATAGGAGTACCTGTTGAGATTTTCGAAGCAATGTGATCCTACTTACGTTTTGTTAGTAGCTGGGTCTCTGCAAAACCGATCGGCAAACGTAGCAATGTCTCCAACAGCTCCTCCTGGAGAACCGCCAGAGCGATTGCCAACAATCTTCACGTAGTTCCATGATGAAGACGGGCCAGGGGGGCGGACTATTTGGTTCAACATATTTATCCGGATATCGAAATCAAGCTTGCGAACGCCGGTAATATCCCTTACACCGACTATGCGCACCTCTGGCTTAGGCGGCAATGCAGCTTGTTGGACTATAAATCTTGTCAATGCCTCTGGATTGGAGCTGAGCTCTGAAGGTGCCACGGTGATGGTGAGTCCGTCTTTCGATAAGCTTGACCCGGGGATATGATAGTGGGCAAAGTTTACTGGAGGAAGATAGGAATTGAATAGAACGGGACCTCGTGGACTTGATGGTTCCTGAGAGAGAGCAGTCGATGGCTCTGTATAGTCTGGGGGAGCATCCTGCGGAGTCGGTTGAGCACGGGGAGGAACCGGCCGCCGTTGTATTCCAGCAACTGGCAAGGACAAGCTGGATCCTGATTTCTCCATGTCTGCAAGATGGACGAGAAAATGGACAGCCTGTGGGCTGAGATTCAAATTGGTTTTTATTCCGCTGTGTGAGGCCGTGATATCAGGACATACATACCATCACCAGCGCTTGTTGCGTCGAGTTGCTTAGCCACAGCTGGCAGAAACGCCTTGAAATGTCCCCCACAAGGGGTAAGGCGCAAGAGAGTGAATTGTGCTGCCTGGCTCGAGGGTGACCATTTTCTATACGAACTCGCGGAGCTGGCATCCTTGTTCATATTAAGTGTTCAAGCCACAATTTGATGTCTTTTTTATTTTCTTTTTTTTTTTCTTTCTGGGGGTTGCGGCTGAGGCGCTTGTTTGCACTGTTTGCATAAGGACAAAACCATTAGTTATCATCGTAGGAACAGGAAGATGAACATCCTCAACGTCGACAAGCTTGACGGCGATGGCTTCTTCCTCTCCTCCAGAGCCATGTGTGCAGCTGTACGCCGAGCTGCTGGCTAATATACGGCAGATACGTCTTTACGTTACCACTAAAGATGGCGTACGGAACGACTCTCGGCCGCTGGTCACTCTCGATAGCTCGCGCTCTCTCGTGACAGTATCGCATTCCGACAAGACCCTTACGCTTAAGCTCCCTCTATCTATATCTGCCCAAGCGAGAGAACATCTGGTGGCGGGTCAGGCTACTTCGCACGGTGGAGAGAACGAATACTCCTTTCGCCTACCGATAGACGAAGCAAGTTCCGCTGTGGGCGTCGCGTCATGTCACGATTATACCTCAATGAGCCCTTGGCCAGCGAAGAGCATGACCGCGCAGACATGCATTTGTTGCCGTGGCTGCACAAATATACTATTTTTCCCAAGGGAGGGCAAAAATGTTGTGTGGAAGGATCTCCCTAGTGCAGACTGGGCCGAAATGATGGACCTATGGCATTGTCATAAGCCTGACCCGATACCTAGCAAAGACGGAGATACGGACTCTACGAGCCTGAATGGGGATTCCAAGGGCTATGGTGCCTCGAACCGGGTTGTTTGCAGGCCTGGAACAGTCTTTGTCAACATTACTTCGTTTGTTATGACACAAGGTGACTGTCAGGGGGCGGAAATAACGGTAAGAAACTGCCCCTTATACATAGCGGACTTTAAGTACCCCAACAAGCCTTTCGTTCTAGAGCAAAAAATACTATCAGATCACAGCTACTGTGGCGCGATGACTACATGACCTAGTTTGGATATTACCAGGAGCTTTATTTAATCATTTGGGCAAGAAGAAGGAGATTGGAACGTTCCACTGTGGTCCGATTTCCGATACAATTGCCCTAGATCAACAGGGCCGATATCCTCGGTGTTAACCCTGAGCTTTGAACACCACCCAGAGCTGCAGAGATGAACACTCAAAGCAGCACGGGTCGCAAGTAGCGTGTGTTGAACCAATACCATCATCCTCCTTACCTTCACACGTTTCTGGATCTTGTGTCTAGGAATTAGTGACTGGAAAGAGATGGATGATAGTATCGTTGATCCCATCTACTGGTCTCTTGTGTTGTCTGGATGTTCACGCTCACATCACTGGGCAGTACTAAAGGCAGAGGGGTTAAAGATCCGCAGATAACGGCTGTCTAGACGTATTCCATGCATTGAATTCAGCCAGAGTCCCATTGGCCAATTTGAGATACAGTCTAAGATACATACATGAAAGGCAAACTTCGCCCGCTGTGGTTTGGTGGCAAAATTATCCTCTTCATATTGACCAATATATGCACCCCCTGTCGATAGCGGCCGAAAATATTGACATCTGGCCCTGTCTTTAAATCTATGAGTTTCTTCTGCTCGTTTGTCTCAGTGGCTAATGTATGATACTTATCAATTATAGAATGCAAAAGGCGATTCCTCTTTCGACCAAGGAACTAATAATTCCTTTTCACCACATTCTGTGCCAAATCTTTGTTGTAAGTCCTGCGGTTCAACCGTTGGCGAAGTGCAAAACTCGCTTCAGGGAGTTGAGCTATTCAAAGCCAGCGTTTCCATATCACACCGAGCAAATTGCGCGGCAGGCACTTGTGTCGAGAAGAACTTACTGGAAAATTATCCGCCTGAGTTAATTGTCGGATTTCAGCTGCTTGAATCTGTCGAGCGTTCAGGAACAAGGAGGTTTGCGATACACTGTGATTCCGAGGATAACCAGCAGCATAATGGTCTATTGGTATGATTATCCTATCCGAAAACAAGGGGAGATATATATTTAACGACTTTTTCAAGGCATGGGTATTCAACACGGATTTGCAATACTCCTTCAAGGATACCTCCAGCGCCTGCCGCTCTGTATCTGTCAAGTGTGCAATGAAAGTGTTCTACAAGCATGTGGCCAATGTGCAACCTCTGGTAAATCCAGATCTGGGAATGCCATCTGTCACATCCTTGGAAGAACTACGTCTTCCACTTCACATATATCAATGCATAAAAGCTGTGCTGGAAAAGAGCACTAGACTATTGCCTCCATCGGGTAGGAAGTTTGGGGAATGGGAGATCGGACTCCTTGACCTTGAATCAGCCTGATATGACTCGTACATGATGCAGTTGTCAAGCGCCGATACCTCTCCCGCGATGGGCGGTTTGAGTCGATTCCGCACTCTCAGGTTCAGGTACCTGAGTCTACCAGTCAGCCAGCCCGGCCTCTCTGCCGTCATTTATGCTTTCCCTACCCAGCTGCATGAAGATCCATGACTTACCAGGTTCTGTGTGCCCCAGCACCGACCAATTCTCAACCTTCTGGCATAACTCTATCCTGCAGCTCTCCAACCCCGGTGGCTTGCTGTGTCCCGGCGCTGAGGTTCGAGCTCTGACTCGACTGGCCAACCGCGTGGTAGGATTTCAAGCACATCATCTATCAGCTGAAGGCCTAGGCTGCAGCCTTGGGTATACGAGACTGAACAGCTGAGGGAACTCCAGCCAGCCGAGTAAGGGCTATCATAAAATGTTCTGCAGCCACCTCCGCCATCTCTTTCCCTTCAGCAGCATCCTTCAGCCTGCATATTCCGCTAGCTGAGATGTTCTGGGAAAGATATCCGAAGCATCCGAAATGCTGTATCAAACCCCCTCCCGCCAGAAGACTGTAATATGAAAATCTCAAGGCAAAGTTACGCCGTTTATGGCTCTTGAAGGTGTAAGGGAGAAGCACAGAACCGAACCTCACTTCTTGGTGTAGAGTTAACTCCTAGAGTAAAGGTCATACCCTGTCGAGGAGTATCAGTGACAGATACTCCCAGCCGGGTCAGCCTTCCATAAAATATATGAAAAGCATTATATCAATATTACTGTCCCAGTAGTTGGTTACTCCTGGCTGTCATTTTGTCCTCAACGCGTCAAGCGACACAAAGCATGCTCGCGAAGTCTATTTTTATCCTTCGTCTGTCCGCCGCGCTTCGTCTCGTCGCTTATTCGTTTATTCCGACCCCAGCATATGCAAGGAAGACCCCAGCAAAACAACCGCAGCGGCTTTTCGACCGACCAGGCCAGACATCGGCCGTTCGATCTCTCTGCGCAGGCTAGTGCATGGTGTCAGCTTGTCTATCGCTGAAGGATGGGTTCTGCTGGTTTGACAGGCTCCCTCTCGCTTATCTGGACGTTAACTAGTTAGTTATCCAGTTAGTTATTCGCCCGTTAGCTGTCACATCAACAGCACATACCTTACTATCCTCCAACACCCCGCGTCAGCTGGTGGATGACAGCCTTGGTGTATCCATGAGCTTAACTATCCCTGACCGGGGGTCGATACCCTTGAGGCTGGAAGATGCTGTCTCTCCCCCGGTTGGTTGTCATAGGTTGCCGGACAGTGGACATTTACTATTTGCAGGTTCCAAAGCTGGTGGAGGAGAAGCCACCATTGACAACGTCTGCATACCGAATTTACAATGTAGATGGCGGAGATAGCTGAGAAATACCGTCCTTCAAATTCCATTGAATGCATCCTGGCGTTCTTGAGGAACCAATGCTGAGTGGTACGCTAGAGAACTATCAACATCAACTCCAACCGAAGTTCTCTAAGCGAATCACGAAAATCACGGGCAAAAGCTACCAAAGAAATGAAGAAAAAAAAAAGAAGGCTCCATTCAGGACTCCAAGAATATCTCGAAAAAACCCCACAGTAAAAAACAAGTGAAATTGAAAATTGCCAACGCCAGTACCGCCATCTTCCCTGTCAACAGGGAGCGCAGAAGCAACCTCAAGAATCATATTAATCATACATTGATGCAGGTGATGGGTAGGTAGGAATGCCATCCTCTACCCGTGAAATGCAGCACTATCTCCGCCAGGAAAGGGAAGAAAAATATAAAAGTATTAAAATAGAAAATCCATCCTTTGGGAGCCATGTGTTTTTCGCAACCTTCAGCTATCTCCCAAAAGCATCAGGATCCAGCAGACTGGTCGATGTGTCCGAAACGAAAATTTTTATCTTTCTCCCCTTTTTTTTTGCGCAATTTTCCACACCGAGCTCGAATCGATTTAACGCCATTGGATTGGTATCGACCGGTCGATTCTCGAAACCTTGACGACCAAGTTGGACGGCATCTGTGAGCTCGAACTCAGTTCTATTCCCGCCGTGAGCTCCATTGCCCATTCTATGCTTCAACCCTGAGGTCAGGGAGCAGCATCTCTTATTGCCCCCTGAACACAAGCGTACCTCACCCTATCAACACGATGTGCCGCACACATGGCAGTTTTTGCCGGGGATTACCCATGTGTCTTCTCCGTTCGACTTGCAGCTTGGACAGAGTACTCCTGGCATCTAGAGGGGACATCCATCAGTATGCGTTTTCACTTCAAGATTAGGTGCAAAAAAACTTACTGGAGACATGTGGTTTCGAGTCCGGGACTGTGATCGAATGTGACTCTGCTTAGCGGCGTTCCCAACTGGCCTGAGACGAGCGACTGCAACCATTGTGAATGAAGGGCTCCGCTAGATCTCTCTGCAATATAAACAATGTTCCTCCAAAACCCGTGGGTTCACACAGCTCTGGTTGTTGTGCTCGTCGCTTCCTCGTTCTTCGTCTTTCTCCCTTGGGTATGTGTTATGAGAGGAATGAATGCCGATAGGCAGATGTCTTTATATACCGAAGTCGTCCTCTTTAAGATTCAGGAGGGGAAAGGAGACGGTCGGCGCAATGTGACAAGGAAAGCTTTCAATTGGTGTTATGGCAGCCGTGAGGAAGAAATATTTTTTGGATGGACTGCTGTTCTTTTTCTTGTGTTGTTTGACGGGGGAGGCTGCGTTTAGAATCTCTCTTTTTTTTTCTGAGGAGATATATATATTGGTCGGTTGGAAATTTTTTGCCTTCGTCAAAGAAACAACGGTGCCTCTAGAGAGCGGAGGCAGACGAGCTTTATATCTGTGATACCCACCAATTTCCCCAAGTTCGCGGTATGTACTATTTATCCTCTGCAAGGCTCCACGATCGGCGCTACCAACAAGGGGACCAAATGGGTACTGATACATTTGCCGACATGCACAAGGTTAAATTTGCGATGTGATGTCAGAAAGCTGGTTTAGCTCGGGCGAGGGTCCCCAACATTGCAGCTATCCAATCTATTGGATATCCCTATCTCCCAGACAGGCGGAGCGAATCGCGATTCTTCACCCTTTTTTTCTTCTTTAAAAACATTATTCAGGCTAAGTATGTCCAGCACGGCCGTTGTTCCTTTTTCCTTTTTTACATCAGGAAAAAAAGAAAGAAAATGAAAAATATAACAATTTCACACTCTCGCCGGGGTTGTTTCCCACCCCCCTTGATCTTCGGCTGCGCTTCTTCTACGGAGATGGGAGATACATCAGGAATACAGGAATACCTTCATACAGATGAGTTGTCATAAACTACCCCCCTCAATCCTACCCCAAATCTAATTTCAGGCCGCCACGAAACCCACTGGAGGGAGACAGATATTCTCCCTAGCGTCGACGCCCTGTGGATTCAGATGGCTGATGGTGAAAAAAATAATTAGAATTCT
Source organism: Trichophyton verrucosum HKI 0517 (assembly GCF_000151505.1). Lineage (NCBI taxonomy): Eukaryota > Fungi > Ascomycota > Eurotiomycetes > Onygenales > Arthrodermataceae > Trichophyton > Trichophyton verrucosum. The sequence goes on along the minus strand of NW_003315268.1, from coordinate 932 downwards.
CCAAAAAACAACAGATGCTCCAAACTATCAAGTCTGTCAGCAGAATTTCAGGGCCAAAAGAGCCAATCCTGGCCCTGTGGGGCTTTCATCCTGGATATGCTTCTCTCCCCTGTACAGAGTATGCCGTACTATTACTGCCCGTTCGCCTCTTGGTCTCGTTCAATCTGTCCTTTTTCGCTCTCTTGCTCGCTGGCTAGCAAAAGCCAAGCTCTAACTCCAAGTGCGAGTTCGAGTCGCGCCCCTCATGCGGTCCACCGCCGTCCGCGCGGTAAATATGGCGGGCTTCCCCCACGAGTACCAAAACCAAACCGTTCAAAAGCAGGATGACGACACCCTATGGTTGTTTCAGTCACCTGAGATGTCTATCGACACTCATCCGGGACCTGTCGACCGTTGAGGACCATATCCAAAGCGAGTTCGAGCATACGAGGTGCTGTCAGGTAAAATGGTTTCGAATTCACGAATGAAACCAGGCTAATATGACACTATCCACGATTCTCGCCTTCGTCACATTTTCCTTACCCTGGGCCCTTCTCCTATGTTCCAGATTTTTTTCTGGATTCAAGGATGCGTACGGGAAGTATCCAACCAGCTCGGCTCCTTTGTTTGCTGCTAAGCTTGCACCTTAAGCCCAAAATGACATTAATTATGACACACGGAAACTCTGGGTTTCTCTATGTTGAATAACGCTCACGCAGGCCCTCTGCACCTTGATCGGTCAATAATGATGGCCCACAGCTAGTACGACCTCACATGGGGCAATCCACCAGTTACAATCGCTAGCGGCTAACGGCCGACCGCATAATGACGAGGGTGGCACGAGCGAAATGTGACAGCTCGAGTCAGGGATTGCCAAAACCCTGCATCATAGCCTACATCTTAAACATTCCCAGGAAAAAAAAAAAAAAGAGAGAGAGAGAGAGAGAGAAAGA
>NW_003315267.1:0-20042 GCF_000151505.1 Trichophyton verrucosum HKI 0517 | reverse complement strand
CATGTCGATTCCTTGCGAGTCTGGAGAAGCTCAGGGATCACCTTACCTTTTCTTTCCTACATCTACTTACATGACATACACATACATCTACCTGCATCTCACTGTGTGATGACTACGGAGTATGACTTACTGTGTTATTGATGCAGTGATGCTGCTGTCTACTTGCTGGCCAACCGTTTTTGTACGACTGGTCCCAGGATCGCCAGGCAGACAGGACGGCAGGCCAGCCAGCCAGCCAGCTAGCCGGACACAAAGCAAAGCAGAACGAGCAGACCGCAGACCGCAGACCGCAGACCGCAGACCCTTGATTGAACCTCAGTGGAAAGACGGAGCCCATCCACGAAACTTCCGGAAGTATTTTATCGCACTAAAGCATGAACCACCCAGCCAGCTCCTAAACTCCCCCTAAGTAAAAGGACACTAAGTAAAATGACTAGTTGGGTCTGGGTAGGAAAAAAAGAGACGGTCGGTCGGGGGGATGAACAGGTTAAGCATAACAGCCAGCGACTATCTATCCGAAAGCGGCTTCGCTTAGGCTTAGTTAGATGAGTAACTAGAGAGAGAGAGAGAGTTGAAATAAAGGGGGCGAGGGATTGGGGGAGGGCCGGCCTCGTACAAGAGCGCCAGGCAGTGCGACGCAGGCTGAGATCGATACGAGGAACAGCCCAGGAAGGACGTCTGTACGTACATAGAGGAAGAGGAAAGGGGATATAATGTAGCATAGCATAAACCACGACATGCACTAGTGTGCTGCGGGTGGACGGGAGTGGCCTGCGGGAGAGCGAGAGACGAGACGAGACGAGATGAGATTGACAGCGAGACGAGAGAAAGAGAGCGAGGTGAGTGGTTGATGGGCTATCGTAAGTGTTGTGTGTGTGTGTGTGTGTATGTGTGTGTGGTGTATTGTTTAATGCAGGATATTAACTCTATCAGGCGATTTGAGGCGAAGCAGACGAAAAAGAAAGGAGTTAAAGGCATTATTATTACATACTACTTACTACTTACTGTGTTTAGTGAGGGAGTACTTGAATAGCCGATGGAAGAGGGAGAGGAAGAAGAAGGGTGTGACGAGGGGGAAAAGTCGCCTGTCGAATGGGAGGTTTGAGTCGTTACACAGGACGATGCAATGCAGACAGGAAGAGAGATGCAGAGACAGCCAGGTCTTCACTGACACACCAGTGTTAGAAGAATGATATTGCAGTCCGTCAGTCAGTCAGTCGGAGAGAGAGAGAAAAAGCAAATCTAGCCGACAGAAGAGAGTATCAACGAGAAAAAGAGAGAGAGAGAGAGAAATTATCCTGATCCTGATCCTGATCCTGCTGGCCTGGCTGGCCCCCCCCTTCCCCCCTCCCCACCCTGCGGCCGGATATTTAAGCCAGAGTGGACGGCCAGGGAGATGCGGGTGCGGGGACTCGACCGAGTATATGAAAAGTAAGAGTAAGAGTAAGAGTATTTTAGCATGAGATGAAAGTACTGAGCAAGAAGTTGAAGGTGAAACATCCTGGAGAGCGCTTATCAGACGGTGGTATAAGGGTGGTGTGGGCAGGGATGGCGCGGGAAGACAAGGAGCTGAGCGGGTTCGAAGAGAAGGTGATGTTCGACGCTAGCCGCTGTCCTCTTTCTTTTCTTTTCTTTTCTTTTTTGCTGTTCGTCTCTGGCAGACAGCAGACAAGCAGACAAGTAAGTGAGTAACAAGGTAAGATGATACGAAGGGGGGTGGAGGGAGGGATACGAAACAAGCATCGTGCCTGTCTGGAGCTCGGGCAGGGAGCAGGAGTGATACTAGTGTGCCTGGTTAAGGGACTTTAAAGAGTAAAGTAAGTACTCCGTAGGGGACAAGGGAACCTCGCTTAGGGATGGGCGGGCGGATGGAGGTGGAGGAGCCAGTCAGTACTTACTTTGTAGTAGTTAGTTAAGAGTAGTAAGAAGAGAGTAAGAAGAAGAGAGAGTAAGGTGGGGAGTGGTTCAGAGGAGAAGGTTGACTGGGTTGGCATTACATAAGGACTGCCTGCATGATCGGCGCTGGGTTGGTAGAAGCATTAAGAGAGAAGTATTATTAAGAGATGACAGTAGAGAAGTAGAAGTAGAGTAAGTAGAGGAAGTAGAGTAAAGAGTAAAGGAAGTAGAAGTAAGTGGTGAGTGGCCTTCTCTTCTTCTTCCTCTCTCTACTGTCTTCCCTTACTCTACTTTCTCTCTTACTGTCTTCTCTCTTCTTCTCTTCTACTCTCTCTCTGTCTTCTCTCTAATGTCTGCTTCTCTCTACTCGATTAAACTTTCACTGTCTGCTTCTGGAAGAGTGGATCCCCTCGGGAGCTCTAACCTAAAGAGGAAGCATCTCCTTGTTTGCCAAGACATGTTGCCAAGCGTGGAGGAAGTCGGATTAGGAAGGAGGGTAGAAGTAGTCGAAAAGGAAGAAGAAGAAGGAGAAAGAGAAGAAGAAGACTCCGACTTCTCAAGAAGGAAGGAGTTGAGCAGATAAGAGAAGATAGAAGGTAGAAGAGAATAGAGAATAGAGAATAGAGTAGTAGAAGTAGAGTAGAAGCCAAAAAAAGAGTAGAGAGAGAGTAATAAGAGTAGAGAGTAATCGAGAGTAGACTCGTTTTCGTATGTACGGAGTAAGTAAAAGTAAAATAAGCAAAAGCAAAAAAGCAACAGCAAAAAGTAAAAAAGTAAAAAAGTAAAAAAAAAAATAAAAAAGCAAAAAAAGTAAATAAAAAGCAACCATGAGAAAAAAAAAGCAACTTCTCCCTCCCCCTACTCTCTCTCTTCTTACTGCTGCTTCTTCTTCTTCTTCTGCTGCTACTGTCTCACCCTTGCCCTGCCCTGCCTGCTCCCTTCCCTAGCCCTTGCCCTTGCCCTTGCTCTCTCTGCCCGCCCATGACAACGCCTTTCTTCTAGATCTTCGGGGCGCGCGTTGATCCCCTTTTGACTTCCGAACCTTCTTCTCCTCTTTAGTCTCCCCCTCTTTTAGTCTTCCACTTCTTATCCTTCTTCCACTCTGCTTCTTCTTCCACTTCTTCTTCCACTTCTACTTCGACCTTCGACCTTCTTCGCTTGCTTTTTTCTGTCCTTATAAGCTCTCCCTCGTCTCCCCGTCCCCGATACCATACCCAGACATCCACTCTCTCTCTCTACCACCTTACTCTCACTACCTCACTCTCTCTACCACCTCACTCTCTACCATCTATCTACTCTCTCTACTCTCTCTATCATCTCTCTATCATGGCGACGGCGCACATGCAGCGGCCCTACCCGCCCATCTACCACCCTGCCTCCTCCGTCGCCCAGCAGGACCAGCATGGCCGCTCTCTCTACGCCCAACCGCCAGCCCTCGGCATGTACGCCACCGCCGCCGCTGCCTACCCCCAGTACTCGCCCATGAGCTCCCTCCCGCCATACCAGCATCACCAGCAGCAGCAGCAGCAGCCTCACCAGCAACATCAACAACCACACCAGCAGCATCCTCCTCCGCCGCCGCCGCCGCACCACCACCAGCAACATCAACAGCAGCATCCTCCGCAGACCCAGGGCATGATGATGAGCCCCGTCTCCGCGTCCATGCCCCAGATGCCTCACCAGCAGCAACACCACCAACAACAACACCCCCAGCAACATCCTCAGCAACAACAACAACATCCTCAGCAGCAGCCTCCCCAGGGCCCATCGCAGGTCAGCCCGCGCATGAAGCTCGAGAGCAGGCCCCAGACTTCTTCCTCGCCAACAACAAACTCCGGCGCCGCTCCGGGGCCCATCCCGGCCACCACCCCGCTCGTCGTCCGGCAAGACACAAACGGCGTCCAGTGGATCGCCTTCGAGTACTCCCGCGACCGCGTCAAGATGGAATACACCATCCGCTGCGACGTCGAGAACATCAACATTGAAACCCTGCCGCAGGACTTCAAGACCGAGAACTGCGTCTACCCGCGCGCCTGCTGCACCAAGGACCAGTACCGCGGCAACAGGCTCGTCTACGAAACAGAGTGCAACGCCGTCGGATGGGCGCTGGCAGAGCTCAACCCGTGTCTCAGGGGCAAGAGAGGGCTCATCCAGCGGGCGGTCGACAGCTGGCGTAACTCGCACCAGGACCCGCGGCTGAGGAGTCGGAGAGTCAAGCGCATGGCTAAGGCGAATAATCGCAAGGCGGTGGCCCAGCATGCCTCGCATCTCAGCCAGCACCAGCAACAGCAGCATCCTCAGCAGCAACAGGCTCAGCAGCAGCCGTTGCCGGGTCTGCCGCCGCATCAGCCGCATGAGAGCCATGCAGAGGACGTCAATGTTAGCGGTATGTTTCAGCAGATGTAACCACTCTACTTCTTCTACTTCACTTCTACTTCTTCTTCACTATCTATTTCTACTTCTTCTCTTCTTGTGATTATTTTTATGTGTCATGTATGCTGGAGCGGGCCGGACAAGGAGTGCTGGGACTTTGGGAGCTAGGGAAAAGGTTTTCTTCTTCTTCATCTTCATCTTCATCTTCTTCTCTTCATGTTTATGCTTATCTATTGAGTGACTGTATTTGAGCTGTGTATCTATCAGCCGAATTCCCATTCTATATACCCATACAACCATCCATCCATATCCATATCCTTGTCTCTCCCTTGTCCGCCATCCTTGTCCCTGTCCATGACCATGTCCATGTCCTCAAAAGTAAACCAAGCTAATTCACCCCCCAGCCCAGTACCGCCAACACCAACAACAACAACAACCACCAACATACACAGATAGACCAGCCCATGTCTTCAACGGCTCTACATACCCAGCATACCCCCCAGCCTCTTCAGCAACCACCACCACCACCGCCGACAAACGCGCAGCAGAAGATGATACCCCCAACCATTCCTCCCACCACCAGCAACAATTCAAAGACCTACCCGAGGGCAAACGACGCAAGTTCATTCTCGTCGAAGATCCGCAGCGTTCATGCAGGGTGCGCGTCAAGGTCATGCTCGACCAGGTAGACATGAAAGAGATCCCGGACTCATATCGCAAGGCCAACTCCGTCTTCCCTCGCACATATGTCCCCGTCCATTCACCGTTTGCTCACCACCGCCGAAAGGGGGATCGGTTCATGAATGACGACGATGAGTCGCAGCCCGCGGGCAGACTGGTTGCGGGCAGTAGCAGTGCAGACGCAGACGAAGATGTCACGGCGGGGAAGACGAGTGTGCCTATGGCCATGCTGGAGGGAGAAGAAGTGCTTGTCCCGCGTCTGACGAGGGCGAAGAAAGAGAGAGAAGAGCTGCTTAATGATATGGGGTATCGCATGAGCTGGGGGCAGAGTAGAGTCTTTGCGGGCAGGATGCTCTTCCTACAACGATCAAGTAAGCCTACCTTTTCTACTCTATACTACTCTATTCTACTCTATGCTAGAGAATGATCTTGCTAACTAACTTCTATAGTGGACGCGTATCGCAACAAGATGAGAAACAGCATGTTGACGGCCGGCCATGAGACCAGCGAGATAGCGCCTTACTTTGAGACTCGCGTGGGCAAGCGACGATGGCTCGACAGAGGCCGTAAAGCAGACGCCAAAGACAAGGACTCTACTGCTGCTACCACTGCTGTGTCTGCGGTGTCTGCTGCCTCTCCGCCGGCGGTGCTCACGACTGCCTCCTCCCGGTCCGCTGAGGAGGTCGAGTAGTTTTTACTTTCTACTCACTTTCTTACGATGATGTCTTTCCTATGTCTTCTTCTCTGTCTATCTTCATCTATCTTCATGGCTGTATGTATGTATGCTAAAAAGTTGGTCTTTTGGGCGGTTGCTCTTCCCTTCTTCTTCTTCTACTTCTACTTCTTCGACTTCTTCATGAACATGATGACCTTCAGGCGTTTCATCTCATCTCATCTCATCTCATCTCGTCGTCTCATCTCGTCTCATCTTCTCGTCTCATCTCATCGCGGTGATCACGATCTTCGCCCCCCCGGCGTCTGACCCGCCCATCGCTATCCCCATCTCCGTCCTCTCCATCCATCATCTATCTATCTTATACTCACCACTTAACTAAGTTATGTTACTGGCCTTAGTTGTGGTGTAGTATAGCCGTTGCTCCATAACCCAACCCTGTCGCCAGGCTGTTGTCAGGCCGACGCCGAGCATCAACACTGGACGATGGACGCCAACGCCCGCGGCTTTCCTCGCTTCTTCTTCTACTGGTCAAGCCGCCGGCCTCGCGCGCTAGTTCAAGACATCTCGCTTGCTTCAGCCTCCTTTTTCCTCTGCCTGTCTCTCCTTTTCTACTCTTACATCTTACATCTCTACCATATCCTCTATCATATTCTTCCTCCGTAATATTCATATTCATCTATTTGATCGCCGTGTTTCAGCGCTGCTCCTGGCTTCAACGCCCAATTTCAGCTTTGCCCCCCCCGGTCCGCCTCCTTAGTAAGAGAAACAGCACGGCGATCGTACTCGATACGAGCGAGACAACACAACCACCTGCGCTGCGAAGGAAGGGCTGAACTGCATCGCTCACTTGTTGCGGTGAAGCGGTCGTCTCATCTTCGTCCTTCTCTTCTTCTCTTCTCTCAAACCTCCTGCCTGGGCCGGTCCGCTTCTGCCGTCCGATCCGCGGGTGCTGCTTGATATGTTGACGGGCCAGGAACACCGCCAGGAACAGGATCAGGAATAGAAACGGATCAGGACAGGAACAGACAGGAACAGAAGAACGGGGACAGAAACAGGAATATAAACAAGAGATAGACAAAGAAAGACAAAGACAGATGCAGCCTTATCGACCGGCTTATCGAAACCCTTCGCCCGACCCCGACCAGGACCTCGCCATGCTGCCGCCGCAAAACAACTACTACTCGCCCGTCAACCCCCAGCCTCACCCTCCGCAGCATCGCCAGCAGCAGCATCACCCTCACGACGAGCCTTACTACTCCGAAGACTACGTCCCGCAGCATCCGGGCCGGTCAGACGTCACCGCCGGCGCAGACAACTACGGCCATGCGGCGGCCGGCGGAGGCATGACCGGCCTGGCCTCGGGGGTCGCTGCATACCCGGGCCACTCCCGTCGGCACCTGCATGACTCGCGTGCCTACGAGGAGATGGGATACCAGGAGACCATGGGCGGCAGCTATGATCCCGCGGGTTATGCCCATAGCCGTGGCTACCAGGACCACCACACCAACTACACCAACAACAACAACAACAACAACACCGACTATAGTAACAACAACTATAGCAGCAACCATAGCAACAACTATAGCAACAACAACTATAGTAACGACAGGTACAATGCGTACCAGGATAACACTGCAAGATACCACTATGAAGACCCGTACAGGAGAGACGAGTCTGGCCTCGGCGCAGTCCATCCAGAGTCCATCAACCCGCACGACATAGTCGACGACGGAGACGATGGCTTCATCCCCGAGCCCAAGAGACGCTCCCTCCTCAGCATGGGCCACAACTCAAGCCACAACAACCTCTATCCCGGCGTCGGGGCGGGAGCCGCTGCATCTGGCTCATTGCCTGGCTCGGGTGCGCGCAGTCCCGCCGGCGCAAGCGGCAGTGGCAGCGGAAACGGCAACGGTAACGGAGCGGGTGCCGGCCCAGACACTCCCCTCTACAACCTCGCAACGGGAGAGAAAAAGGTCTTCGTTGACGAAGAACGATCCCGCAAGAAACGCCTCTGGATCATCGGCATCATCGTCGCCCTCGTCCTCGCCGGTGCCATAGCCGGCGGTGTCACAGCAGGTATCCTCGCCAACCAAAAGGCTTCCGCTGACCCCAACAGGCCCGGCGGCAGCGGCTCCGGCACAGACGACGACAAGGGAGATCTCGGCAAGGACTCAAAGGAGATCAAGGCCCTGCAGAGCAAGGACCTGCACAAGGTCTTCCCGGGCATGGACTACACTCCCTGGGGCACCCAGTACCCGCTCTGCCTCAAGTACCCGCCCAGCCAGAACAACGTCACCCGCGACATCGCCGTGCTCTCGCAGCTCACCAACACCGTCCGTCTGTACGGCACAGACTGCAACCAGACCGAGATGGTCCTGCATGCCTTTGAGCGCCTCGAGCTCAAGCAGATGAAGCTCTGGCTCGGCGTGTGGATAGACACCAACACCACCACCAACGACCGCCAGATCAAACAGCTCTACAAGATCCTCGAAAACACCCGCGACAAGTCCGTCTTCAAGGGCGTCATCGTCGGCAACGAGGTGCTGTATCGTGGCAAAAACGATCCCTCCACACTCACGCAGCTGATGAAGTACATCACCGGCGTCAAGGACGAGCTGGCATCGCTTAAGCTCGACCTCCCCATCGCCACGTCCGACCTGGGCGATGCCTGGACTCAGCCGCTCACAAAGATAGTCGACGTAGTCATGTCCAACGTCCATCCGTTCTTCGCCGGTGTCACGGCCGACAAGGGCACGGGCTGGGCATGGTCGTTCTGGACAGAACACGACGTCTCGTTGACAAAGGGCACGAACAAGAAGCAGATCATCTCGGAAATCGGATGGCCTAGCGGTGGAGGGAATAACTGCGGTGATTCCAAGTGTCCTGATTCCAAGTCGGGGTCTGTAGCGAGCGTCAAGGACATGAATATCTTCATGGAGAACTGGGTGTGTCAGGCCCTCAGTAACGGGACTGATTATTTCTGGTATGTCGTTCTCCCTTTATAACTCTCTCTCCTTTTCTTGCTTTCTTTGTTTGAGGGATATTAACAATGAACTGCAGGTTTGAGGCATTTGATGAGCCGTGGAAAGTCACGTTCAATGAGCCCGGCAAGGAATGGGAAGATAAATGGGGTCTTATGGATCCCGCCCGCGTTCTCAAGCCTGGCATCAAGATTCCCGACTGCGGCGGCAAGACAGTCGATTAACCGACGTCTCCACCGACTTTCATCACCATCTACACCTCGACATATACTTCGACATATACTTCGACATCTACTTCGATATAGACTCGCCTTTTCCACTATATACCTTCCATTTCAGCCATATATACCGGCATATACACCCTTCAGCCAGCTCACATTTTCACCCGTTCGAGCACCAGCGCACTCTTCTCTTCCATTTTCCTGTTCTTATTTTCTCCGTTTATTGATTGACGTTGACACATGCATTATGTAAATACCTTCTTCTCCCCTTCCTACTTACTTACTTCCCTCCCTCCCTACCTACCCACCTACCTACCTTTTTCCTCCCCTCACATCCGCAGATCGCCCTTTTTCTTTTTCACTCGATCCCACCGATCGATCGATCGACTTTAGTGGCATCGACGACAGCTCAAATAAGCTCCTCGACCAGACACACGCACCCCTCGGCATATACTTTCCGCCCCGCGGTCCGTCCCCGCTTCCCTGCCTCGCCCTGCCATGCCATGCCCTGCCATGCCTTGTCACGCCTTGCTTTGCGCCCTTTTTTCTTTTTTCGCGCAGAGCCCACTTACATATACTTTTTTTTCCGCTTTGACGCACCGTTGCTTTTGTTTCCTTCCGTTTTGTTTTTTTCTTTTCTTTTTTACTTTTTCGAGTGGCTTTCTGTTTGTTGTTGATTTTATTTTATCGTTGTTTTTGGGTTTTCCCGCTTCTTATTGCTTTTGTAACGCCAGCCAGCCTGTTGTGTTGTTGTATTGGAAGCTTGTTTTGGTGATCGCTCTTGCATGTATATATAGTTCGTTCTGGAGTAGCTTACTTGAGGTAGCTTATGATTCGATCGGCCGCTAGAGCTTGGGATCGAGATTTAATCTAGATATATACATATTTTATACTTGGCTTCGAGGGGCCCGGAGTATGATGTAATGTTTGTTGATCGGCTGGGTGGGTTCGTGCATGGGCCTGATGGGTGTTGATCTCAACGGTTATACATATAGCGTTGGGAGGGTACTCTTTACGGGAGTACTTATACTAAGAGAGTGGTTTAGGGGCTTGATATTTAGTAGTATGAACAACTTGGTAAGAATGTGCCGTGCCCCTGGACCTGTGATATGGGACACTAACAATGACACGCTGAAAGAACCGACATAACGGAAAACTTCAATTACTTAGCCATAGAACTACTACTGCCAACTACATCCACCTATGCCTATATAACTTTGTTTCATTGCGTAACTACGAAATACCATAGCTATTATACGGGGATGTTCTTTGTTGACGTTGTCTTCCGCGGTTAAATTTAACTTGCCGCCGCTTAGTAACAACAGCCGCCCCACATCCCGCTTATCGAAAGCATCAAACGCCGATGTCACCAAACAGCTATTTGAACGAGAAGAGGGAAATAACTCCACGTTTTTGAAAGGATCGTCAGTCAGTCATTCAATAGGGTAGAATCGCCCGTCAAATTCAAAAGGCACCAAGATAGTTTTCTTGAATTCAACAATCTAGCAACCTCAAGCAAACAAGTAGTAACGTCCATCATTTCTTAAGTCAGTAGCATAAGCATAGATTACTTGATAGACTCACAATCAGCCCGTACCAAGTAATCTATAGCAAGGAAATCCAAATTCTCACCTCTCAATGAATGGCTAAGTATTCGTCACAAAACAAAGCAAGAAACTAAATTTTTTTTCCTTTTTTTTTTCTTCTTCATTTAGTAAGTTGGTATTCATGTCAACAAACAAATCATTAAATGCGAGGAAATCAGACAAAAGCATGGCTCTGCGAAGAGTGGTTGCAAGAAGAGAGTGGGATATTGTAGAAACTAGGTCAAGTGAGTAAATGAAGGATGTGTGCGTTACGGTTCACGTTCGTCATCGTCTGGGGTCTCGTGGTGGTGGTTCGAGTCGCAGCTGGGATGAGCTATGGTCGTCTTCATCATCGCTGTCGGAATCACGTCCGCGAGCTCGAGTATCGTCTTCGTCTCGGGATTTACGATCTGAGATTCGTCGGGTTCGCGTCGCTAGACACCCACCATCAGTTTCCATAGTATCATCAAGCTACAGCAACTCGAAGTTCTAATCATCAAGACTCACCTCGTATCTTAGCAGACGAAAGTGCGTACTCCTCAATTTCTTCTCTGGACAGAACTCGCAGCACAATAACGTAGTCCGGTCGTTCTTCAAACCTTTCTCGCCCTTCAAGAGCAGATGGGCTGACTAGCCTTCTGTCGATTTTGGTCCAGCGGGCGCCAGCTGGTACGCCTTTCTTCGGCGCATCCTTCAAAGGCGCCACGCCTTCTCGGACAGCATGAGGCTCCTCGGGGAATTTCTCAGTGGGTTGTTTTAGAATCCCTCGTGGTGCTTGGGTGTCTGGACTCGTTCCACTAGCCGGAGGAGGCGATCTCTTCGCGGAAGAAGAGTTCGATTCTCTTTGGGCTGCTCTTTCGTAATTCTCAGGACGTGAGGAGTTGATTGACCGCTTCGAGTCTGAGTCAACTGGTGACGGAGCCCTGGGGCGCCGTTCAGTCTCCCGAGAGGATGATGATGGCTTATATTGGTGATTTCCCCTAGCTCCGTCCGAATAGTAACCACCATTTGTGTCCTGAGGCCAGTTCCTGGAGGACTTGTATTTATCTTCAGGGCGGCTGGAATAGTCGGACCGATCTCGCCCGCTCCGAGCCTCAGACCGTGGGTGTGCGTCCATGGGTTCGTTAGAATAGCCACTGGCAAGGCCAGCGGTTGCAAGGCCACCACCCGTCATTCCATCCGGAGCCCGGCCGGTAGAATATCCTCGATCTCGGTTCGGAGTCTGACCAGAAACGCTCAGGCGTCGGTCACGCCGAGCAGTTTCGGGCTTATCGTCAACAATCACGTTGTTATTCGCATCTCTCCGTATCTGATACCCTTTTTCAACCGAATTATCATAGCCGGAGCGACGTGGGGCAGGAGGGGCGGGTGATGGTGACGTAGTTCTGTCCTGGTGTAAAGATACTGGGTTGCGAAGGGAGCTGTTCTGCCGGGCGTTGTCAGAAGCTCGAGGGACTGTAGGGTTGTTCCTGGCTGTGTCAGCATCTAGATCCCGCGGCTTTATCTCTCTGTAATTGCGAGGCGCGTCTTCTCTCTCAGGCGCTAGGAATCGCCGAGACGATGGCGGAGGCCCAGCAGCCTTTGGGTCCCGGGTGACTTGTGGAAGGTAAGCTTCCAACCCAGTCAAACTCAAGGGCCTTGCCTTTCTGACAGCAGGGACTTGTCGGCGGGATTCCCGAATGGCATCAGAGTCTCTATAAAACTGTTCTCGAGCGTTGGTATAGCTGAATGAATCATGGACATCGATATCTTTATAGCTGGAATCCCGGTTAGGGCTTGGGAACCCAGAATTTCCGGCAGGAGTAAGATACCCATTCCTATACTTGAGCTCACGTTCTCCAGAAGGCACTATCGTATCGGGCTCTCCTCCCAGTGGCCCACTAGCTTGTCTATGCCGAGAATGAGATGACGAAGGGGTTATATAACGCTCACCACCATCGCGGGATGGAGTGGGATAGATGGTCTGAGACCGTGGCTTAATAGTGGTCACTACGGGTTGCCGGCTCGGAGAGCTAGGTAGACTCAGCGGATTCAGTGGGATTCGGCTCGCCTCCGCTGATATCGTATGGCTGCGCGGGCGCATCTCGGGGCCTGCCGTATACGTTCTCCCGTCAACGGTGTAGGAGGGGGGTAGCTTGAGTTCGCGGCCACCAGACGCCCTCGAGCTCCTCCTCGCTCCGCTTCGAATGTCCTGGCTGGCCATAATTCCCACCTGATGGCCTTCAAAAGGCCCGTAACACTGTTAGCCGGGTCGAGAGGGATCGCGATGTTCACTCGTTATGTGTAGCTTTGCGAATAAGGAGGGGGTGGTAGGGCACTCCTTCAGTGCCCAAGGGGAGAGCCAATCCCCGTATGGCGTAAGTCTGACGAGTATTATAGGCGGTAGGGCCTCTCTCTACCCCCCTTGATGCACCTGGAGGCTCTCTTGCTGGATGCCTGGGTAGAACTGCTGTGATTTTGTCGGTCTCCCGTGCGCCTGTAGCTAAATCGCTAGGATGAAAGGAGGTGATGGATGGTAGATCGCGAGACGCTGATTCGTATCTTTTATCCTGTTATATCTGTAGAACAAGCGAACCATTAGCCAGACGTTGTCTCTAGCAGTTGAACTTGCAGCAACTTGCAGGCAGCATGGCGCGCTGGGGTTGGTCCAGATAATACCGGCGTCACTGCGAGATGCAGGGTGCAGGCATTGGCATGGAATGACTTTTGACATGCCGTTGCAGGCATTCACGGCCAGGGAACGAGACTACTTACATATTTTTGTCCCGCTGGCCGTCGCTTTGCAGATACTTGAAAGCTGGCAACCGAGTGAACGGGATAAGAATCGGGAGTATGGTGGGTTGTTGTTGGTGTTGACGTGGGCAGTGGCGCGGGAAAATTGATAACGAGTAAGCTAAGAGTCACCCAAACTTGCTAAGAAGCGTGTGTGGCCATCTTCTTCCTGCGTCGACCAATTCAACGGACGATTACTAACACCAGGCAGCAGAGCTCACCGTCCGGCTGATCGGTCGGTCGGTCGGTCGATTACGCTGAGGGAGGACATGCCAGTGTCGTCTAGTTGATTCTATCCCACCCGACTCAGGGGCACTCCCCCCCCCCAAGGCTGCAGGTGGTGGTAGCGCTCCGCTCCATAGCTAACTAGCTATGCTGTGCCGCCGAGATGCATGAAGTGTGTATGCAAGCCTTTCTTCCTATCTCCCCTTGAGCTGGTTAAGCTAACTTGGCTCCGCCGCAGAAGCAAAGAGGAGCAGAGGCAAAAGCGTCTCTCTCCATCGCCTGCAAGGCAAGGCACCGCCCCGAGCATCCCAGACTGCAGGACACCGAAGCCCCTTCAAGGGCTCATTCTGCCATCAACACAAGGCCAAACTCACTCACCACCGAACCGTGGAACAGGCTTAACCCACTATCCACCATCTAATACCCACCCCCTGCAACTCAGCCTGCGTCTTGACCGAGGAGCGGGTTAAGCCTTAATGCGAACCATGGGTGGTGAGTGTTTGTGTGCGCCTTTGTGGGTTGCTCAACCAAGGCACATTCTCTGGTGCTTTCCAAGATATTTTTCTTGATGAACATCACATCAGCAATTAACCGCTTCAGTCCCATGTTCGCTTCTGATACGGATTAATATTGAATTTTGAGTGCTAGCCGTCTGGGAGAAACAGCACAGCCACTGGCCATCCGTTCTCGTATGGCCCTAGCCTTGCTTTAAGGAACCGCTTCACTATTCCACCAACAATAAAGAGCGAACCTGTGACACTGCAGCTGTAAGCAGCGCATGGGATTTCGTCCTGATCCAACGGCTAGCACTGAAATATCCCGTTTTCAACTGGTCCTTTCGTCACAACCTGTGCAAAGGAGGAAGAAATTTTGCAATCGACTCAGCCGGCATTTGAACGTGTCACGTGATACAGTTTCTGTGCGAGCAGGATTTGACATCCATGAAGATGAGAGCCAATGCAAAAACTAGCAGTATTCGATATATCCTAGACGAAGAGATGTTTAGGGTATGATTCTGGACCTTATGATGGCCGAGGATCTGCAGGGCTTGTCGTCAAAAAAAAAAAAGACAGTGTTGACTAGCGTGGTTTTTCCCCGTTTATTTAGGACCTGACATCCGGAAAATTCGCTTCCAAGGCATCGCGCAAAAAAAAAAAAAAAAAAGGGTATTGGTATCAGCGAGGCTACAGAACTGGAGCTTGTACCTGGAAGAAACTTGCATGTTAGCTTCATGGTAAATCTCAAAAGATTTGGATTTTTAAATACCCATCAGTGTCCGCGTTTGGCAAAGTACTCCGAGAGAAACACTTTGCCAGATAAAGCAAACCAGCACCCGGACTAGACATTGACAGGTGTCCGAGGCCATAACGCAAGCTAGCTGCCATAATCCATGCCGCAAGCCTTGTCTAGCAAAGGCACCCATGCACATCATATGCACCTTTCATGCAGTGGAAGTTCTATGCTAGCTGCCTAAGCCGCTAAAACAGGAACCATGATCATCTAGCCATTTTCTTGCTGATCGAGGGCTTTTATTGGTTTCTTTCCACTATGTTACTGGGATCTGGACTGTTTAATAAGTCAGTATACGGCCTGTCATTCAAAAACATTCCCCCTGACCGACTTTTACGGGTTAGAGGCCTTAACTTACCACCACCGGGGGGCCAGAGAGTCTCCTGAACAATGGTCATTGTTCACACTCTGATGTTCCCTTTCTCTGGCTCAGATGTGTGAGTGAGTGTGTGTGTGTGTGTCTGGTTTGGCTGTCCTCTCCTGCTCGAACAGCATGTTTGCTAACATGAGGGCGGTGCATCCTGCTGCATGACTTCTGGCTTGTTATAGCAATTATTCTCTCATGCACTAGGGAAGGCAGACGTGCTGCAGCCTTCTGGGCTCCTGGTTTCTGCTTTCCTGCTGCTACTTCTTCTTCTCTCTGTTCAGAAGGCAGTCAGTCAGTGAGGATGGGTTGTTGTTGTTTTGGTTATTTAAACTGCACGTCTTCCCCCTCCTCTTCGTCGGCTTCTTCCTCCATCCAACAACCTACACCTCACACATACTCACCTCTGACAAGACAACCCTGCTCTGAACAGCCTCAAAGAAGCCAGACAAAAGGCCAGAAACATCTCTTTCAAGTGCTCAAGAACACTATTCTACTTCTTTTACTCAAGCAAGGGTCACCTCAGGATGTGCTTTGCATACACAACCCAAGTCCGCGGCGTCTTCGGTGGAACTTCTGTGGCATCGAAAGCCATGGTCAAGACTCTCGACCCGAAGAACTACATGTTCGGCTCTGATCGATGGACGTGCTGCGAGTGCTCGGAAAGCAACGATTATGACACCAGCCCGTCAAGATGCCCGAGTTGTGGACACCTTCGATGCGACACATGCAGAGACTCCATCCATATGATCGTCTAGACAGTGGAATCCCGCACTACATCCGTCAACTGCTCGCTACTACAACACACATATCTGCCCTATCACCCTAGACACTTATGAGTCTCGCTGTTGAACACCCAAGAACGCCCCCTTAAAACGTGGGCACTTGACCTACACCTTCGATATCGTACCTTTTACCTCGAACTGCAAGCGGCATTATATTAGACCAACATCCTATAACCCGTCGACACACGCTTTCTCGTTAACGTCTGCCTCATCACCGACCCTACGAAACATGACGATGACTGGATGGATCCGCTGTTGTTGATATTTCAATGTGGATGATTACTTCCTACCGCTTACTTCCTTGCTTTCTATGAAGTCCTGTCTATGTCTTTTAAGCCTAACGCCTGATACCCTGTATTCCTTATCTTTTAGTTCTGATTCCTCTTTTCATTTCTATGGTTTTATCTTTTGCCTTCCTTCTACGGCGGGATTCTACTGTATGGGCCTGCCTGTTACGGTCTTTACCGACCACTAGTTTTTATTACCAACATGACCTAGAGAGCTAATGACAAATGACAATCTTAGCTCTTCAACTTCGCTTCATTGTAACTGAGTGAAAGGCCATAGCTGTCGAGTAATGATCATTAGGTATAAGACAATGTTTGTATTAACTAAGAGCAGGTGGGGGGGGTATTACAAGGTCTAAGTAGGGTAAAGAGGGAGCCTCTTCAGCTTAATATAACAGCAACTGTAACAGCAGTAAGGGGTAAATTATTGCGAAAAAAATAGAGTCTGGTAGGGTATCCAAGGAAGGGGTATCAATGTACATAATTAGTCTACAGTGTGAGCGTTGCTTCTCTAGTGCATAGTACTTGAACCGATGTTATATATATGATATATCAAGCACCCTCGACAGAAAACTATCCCCGGACCGATCTGTCTCCACCTCGGGAATGACGGTGAGGCTTAAGAGGATCCTTTGTTTGTCTTCGGTTAGTTTTATTTCTTTCGTCTCGTGACCGACTATGGGTGGACCGTGAGGATGATGGATCGGAGTCGCTGGATCTTCCATCCCTACGCCTCCTTTTGGTCTTGTAAGAGTGGTAGCCAGACTTACGAGCGGAAGTTTCCAATAAACCTGCTTCTTTTTTCATCCGTTGGACAACAGGGCCGAGCGCGTACATACTGTCCTGCCGTTTATGGGAGGCACATGGACTATGCTTTAGGGGTAAAATCCAATCAAGCACAGAATGACCCATGACCTCTCCCAGGTTTGCAAAGGGGTCCCCAAGGTCAAATGGGTTTTCGCCAGGACGTGTATGTAATATGGCAAATTGGCGGCAAGAGGTATATGGAGATCCGGGCTGAGACGCAGATATAGGGTAAGAGACAACGGGAAATGGCGGGCGACTTTCTATAGGGAGATTGTCGAGATCAAGGGGCCTAGGAATTAAAATAGCCAAAGTCCAAACTTTACTACCCCAATCGAGACTTTCGATTGTGGAACAGTTGCGGAGCGCCATCTGGAGGGAGCTTATGAGCATCCCAGCCAAGAAGAGCCCAAAGAAACCGGATCTATTGCAGGTTAGTTAAGTGTCAACGAGCGGAGGATACTAGGATTCTAATACGTACGCTGCCAGAATAATAAGCCAGTGTATATTTAATGTACCGAACTGTATTAGTATGAGCCATATTAGTCCCCATAAACCACATGGTATAAGTCAAAGGTGTATATATTTACCATCTTTCTATGTTCAGCAACAAAAACGGCCATTACAACCCCATTAAAGGTAACAAACAGCATAGCGTAGAATAGAAACTGAATGAGAAACTTGAATGAAGTCTCACTAACCACACCACCCACCCTGCATTCCGAGTCAGTATCGACACTTTCAGCATCATTCAAGTTTTAAGAGGTATACAGGAGTCATACCAGGGGCAGAAGTGATCCATTTTCCTCACACATCTGTTGACTTCACTGCAATGATGTGACCGGTCGGTTTTGAATTGGCAGCAAGTGGAGCACCACGGTGGCTTGCCGTCTAGCTGGCAGACGAAGATGTCTTTCATGTAAAATGCCTCCAAGCCAGTAGCATCAAAAGGATATACGTTCTTTTCGTCATTTGCATTATGCTCACCCAGTGTCGCATATGGTATAGCTTCTGGCTTCTCCTGATCGATGCTACCAGGGCGGTGGCGTCCCTTCCCTCCTTTATTCTTCTTTTGCCTGCTTGAGCCCGACCATTGTGGCCCTCTTGGAAGGTAGCCGGGGAAAAATATAACTGTAATAAGCAATCGAAGGTATGTCGTGACCAAGAAGATGAGCAGGACGTAGAATGTAACTAATAAACCGATAGCTATGCTGATGCGTGGGTGTAATCCGGTCACAGCCGCCGGCTTAATCAAGTAATCAACTTCGTAGACGTGTTAGTAAAGACCCAACTGTCAATGAGAGGGTGAAGTTACTCACTGCATAAGGCCTTTGTAATAGAATAGCAGCCATAGACAATAAGCCCACCTAGAAAAGCTGGAATGATCCTCGCGACAGCTCGACTGGCAGCTTTCTGATCGCATGCCATCAGCCCGGACTGGTGGTAGCTTGTCGAGCAGCCAACATCAGGCTGCCTGCCAGACCTGTGGGGAGTTTTCACGTGAAGTTGATAAATAATATATTCCAGCTAAGTAATGGGTATGGGGTAACAAGAATGAGTCGATATGGGCTGTTGGATGCACTCCCGATGGTCGATGATGATGCTGCTGCTGCTGCCCAAGTTTCAAGATTCCAAAAAGTCACCAAGAAAAAGCAAGCAAAGCTTCATCTCGCTTAATAATCAGTTAGAGTGATGTCATGTGACACCCCGCACGTCCGGGAAGATCGTCAAAAAAGGTTGGACTGAACGATCAACATCAACGAAGCGCCAACTAAGATACGAGCCGATGCAGGGTGGACTCATCGCTCGCGAAGGAGGCAGATCATGCTAGAGACAAGCAAAACGGTGTAGGTTTTGGCTGGTGTGATGATGGGTTGGTCAAGCTGAACTGCTCTTTTTGCTTTTCTCTTGCTTTTCTCCCGGGCGACTGGGTGCAATAAGGCTGACAGGCAGAGGCAGGAAACAAGCCATCCACAAGACAGCGCCAGCCTTTGGTTGACAGCGAGGCACCATCATCATCATCATCATCATCATTATCAGCAGCACTGAGTAGGGTCGAAGAGGAAGCGCAGTCCTTTACGAAGGTCTGCAGCACATTAACCCAGCCAGATGATAGGTAGCCGTTGCTAGCTGTTCGTGAAGACACTATATCTAGCCTGATAGAAACGCTGGTTCTGTGTCTGGAGACACCAGCGCTGCTGGAATGATCACATATGATGTCGATAACATGACATGATGTTGCTCTGCAGCTGAAACAAATCAAGCTTACCCGTCAGAATATCGAGTTTCATCTTGAAGGAGGGGCGGAGCTAGGCCCGAGGAGTCGAGCCAACAGACCATCTATTCTTCGACACAAGCGAATATCTAACACGGATGGCAGCCATCCATACAAAGAGAAAAAAAAAAAAAAGTCCGAAGATCTTGTCTCTAAGGAAAAGCCTTCTGTGGTAGGTCAAGATATTCAGTTCTCGCTTCATGCCGAAATCTACCCACTTACAGACCCAGCCGAAAGGAAAACCCCGATTGACACGAGGTTTCCGATCCCAGGCACCAGGGTAGTTGCCCTTGAGGCGAAAATGAAAATGGAAATAGAAATTAATAAAAAAAAAAGCCCTCACAAGAGCTGCTGACAGCATACGGAGAGCTCCTGCGAGTGTTCGGATCATGGTCAATCTTGCATTCCACGTTTTTCTCCATCCTACGACCGAAGCCCGAACTTACTTGGTAGGAGTGATTAGTTCAGCCTGCTGAAACATCACTGCCTTGCGTCCAGGCTACAGGGAATTCATTCTAAGGATCCCAGGCTGCTGCGTTCGCCTTTCACTGAGGATAGATTTCTCATAGGCTCCTGGGATCATTCAGGATTAGATGCTGGATTATTATTCAACAACGTTCATTTGCATCTCAAGACCTCCGAATTTTCAGGCAGCTCACTGCACAATAACCACAGCCTGTTCAACATGTCGTTTAACCGAGTTGCAACACGGTATTGAATTCCTGCGGTATTTCCTATGTCTTATCACCATTGCACTGGTCACGTCAACTCTTGTTATCGTTGTTGTTGTCCGATTCTCTAATTTCAATTTTTTTTTTTTTTTTGA
>NW_003315266.1:0-11259 GCF_000151505.1 Trichophyton verrucosum HKI 0517 | reverse complement strand
GACTGGATTAAAAAAGTTGAGGGTGTCATTTATGGAAGTGTTCGATTAGGTGTGTTGGATCTCGTTCTTAGTAAAGAACTATGTCATCGTGCAATACGACAGGGAAGCAACACCTTTCCTGCACTTTGGCAGCTGAATCGATATCGGCTGCAACCATTAGCACATACATGTTTTGATATGTTGGCTATGAATAGCGGCTGCATTTAGTACCTTGTCTGACACAAGGGGGGTTTCTCTACCGCTTGATTCACACAAGACGAACCGCGATAAGGCCTCTATTGAATCGCTGCATTCTGGTTTGGCAGCAATTCCTCAGAACCCCGATTTTCTGGACCGAGGCTGAAGAAGGTTTTTCACAGCGAAGTTCTTGCATCATAACCAAACTCGGAATATTGATGTCATCGAACCCCGGAGTCAAGACCATATTTAAACACGGCATATATATATTGTGCACAAGAAGACACATACGACTCTGGTTGATCATGCAGCAACACGGACATTCCATTATGCCATATTCCTGCGAATATTACTTCTTTGCAATTTTCATGCTTCGTCCCAAAGGCTAAATCTATGTTCATATGAAATAATGCCTACACCCACTACTATTCTCCTCCCTGATGGTTACACGCTCAATGTAACCCCAGTTTTCGGAGGATTTTCCTTTAAGGCTGCTAAACTTAACTCGAGTGAAGGGAGCCTTTTACCGTCAGGATGGTCAATCGTGATAAACTCCTTGCGTGAGCCTAAGGCCTCCAAAACTGAGGCAAATTCTGATGACTATTTTGACGAAACCCCCAAAAACGAAGACAAGAATCCATTCGAATGGGAGTCAAACCGTTACACCCACCCAACCCTAGACAGCGACTATTTCTTCATATCATCAATACACTTTGCTTCAAGTAAAGCTGTTGTACCCAAATCCATCGCAACATGTCAACTTGCACTGATTCTTTGGTCAACCTTATATTGGTACTTTCACCAAGCGGCGCCGAGTAGCCGTCTCACTACCAAAGAGTCAGCTGCGGTTCCAGAACGAGCTCGACCAAGGGGGGAATGGGTGGTACATATCAGGCATGAAGGGCTTCTTAAGGGCCGGAACTCATTGCTTAAACTGGAGAGGATGGGTCTGGTCACGACAGAGAACTCAATCGTTGGGCTTGAAGACCCAAATGGTCCTCCAGAAAAGCTGGACATGTTCGTCAGCCGTAGGAGCTTTTGGCAGATCGATCCTCATATCTTTCTCTTCTCTCTTACGCCTGATATGACTCCAAAGTCAGAATCGCCATCTCGTTCAGGGACTAGCTCCCCAGCAGACAGCTACAACACCGGAGGCCGGGGTAATCGGATGTCCGCTTCCCCTGCTCCTCTTGGGTCGTTTTATTCCAGTGGCCATGTACCATCCTATTTTCCTCCACCACCAGCCCAATGGGTCATGCTTGATGGGTGGCTTCGGCATCCAATCCGTCAAAAACCCCCTCGCCAAGGTGAAACATTTTACATCCGCCACATCCCTAGTCTACAGAAAACACTATCATTTCGTGTTCCAAGTCTTTTTACAACTTCGCCGCCTGATACGGAGGAGACTGCGTTAGGCCGGTACCATAGGGCGCTGTGCATAAACCACAATAACATGCTTGAAAGTATCAAGCCCCTGGTGCTCAAACCTCGGGGATCAGACCTTGAATTCCTGCATACGATACTAAACACACCGAAAGCTAAGGAAATATGGGGTTCAGGTGGACCGGTTAATGTTCAAGAGGAGTTTATCAAGGCTCGCCTTACCTCTAAGCACCTATTTCCTGCACTAGGATGTTGGAACGGCAAGCCGTTTGGATATTTTGAGATATTCTGGGTCAAGGAGGGATCGGTACAGCGACCGTTGCCTGTCCTTGTTGACGATTTTGACCGGGGTATCCGATGTACAGTTTTGGATGAGGAAGATAGAAGGCCTCATCAAACCCAAGTGTGGCTAAACGCACTTATCCATTACTGTTTGTTAGCAGACAACAGAACCCAGGCTATTGCTGTCGGACCCAGAGTTGATGACGAGGAGTAAGTAATCCCCTTTATTGTTATCTATGCGCTTCCAAATCAATTAACAACTTTCCAACAGGTATCTTTCCAGCCTTATCGAAGCGGGCTTCTATAAGGAAGGAGAGTTTGCCCTCCCACAAAAACAATGTGCTATTATGAGGCTCAAGAGGGCCAATTGGGAGGCTCCAACGCTTTAACATATACGGTCATTCTGTTTTATTATTTATTATGTTTCTTTGTAGTTGTTTAACCTTCTAGTTTCAGCGTTTAACCAATATATCTGCTGGGGTCACGCGTTACAGGTGAAAAGTAAGCATATCTAGTTTTAGACAGCTGATCTGAATTTTTCTGATATGCCATATCAATGTGATAGTATTAGCAGCCGTGCGAGTTAACCAATTTGTGGCACATAGACGATGAAAAGCTGCAATAACTCGGGATATAGTTTCGTTGCGGAGCGGCTGATAGACGCCGACTCTGGTAAGGCCACGATATTGGCACATTAAAGTAAGCCATTTAAAATGGCGTCTGATATGCTGTGGATGTCCCCGGTGCTAATTTTCCTTGGCCTCACTACTAGCCCCTGTATTAGCCGTACAAATTTTTGGCTGGGAATAAAAGAGGCTGGTGAAGCGCATTGAAGTGTAGTATCTCCATGGCAGGTTATCGGGTCTCATAATCAAGAAGAGAGTGCCCTTGATTTTCAACTTCCAGATAGCTGAAGACCTTCCATTTGTCTCATTAATGTCGAACTCCCTTCCTCCTCCTCGACCCCAACAAATTCCACACTCGTTTTTGGCCGACTTTTATTCAGTCCTTCGAGAAGCATACACGCCTTGCATATTTTTTGACTCGACATATAGCCACACTTTTCACATTGTCCTATCGTTTGCGTCTTTAGGGGTTTTTGCTTCTTGTCACGGCTTTGGATTGCCACAGACGGATATGTCGAGATAGATTTCCCGGGTTTCTTTGGCAGAGAAGATAGTGATATCTCGACCTCACGAGACTTAGCGTCTTCATCTTCGGTGAGCTTCTTCTCCATATCTGCCATTTCTCCGCCGCTGCTTCTTCCATTCTGACTTCCACAACCACCTGTGGAGAGCTCATCGACTCCATTGGATTTTATGGATGAGCACCCGGTGCCTCCACATACCTCAGTTGGCACCAGTTTAGCCATATCCTCCCCGCTCCGGACAATATCAAGAATAGCGCTAGGTCGAATTCTCTCTAGATCCTTGATAAGGGTCCTGGCACTCCCTCTAAACGCTTCTGGGGAATATATGCACTCAGTGCTGAAGTAATCAAGCTTTTTATGGTGAGCATATAGGACAATCTCCTTTTCATACGCATATTTCAAAGGCTTGCTCCTTTTGATATCGCTGGCGGCCGAACCCGTAATTATGCTGGTCGAGCGTGCAAGACGAGGAAGGTCACCGCGTAGTAAATTCATCATAACCGTTTCCGCAACATCGTCGGCATTGTGTCCGGTAACAACGTGCTTGATATTCAGTTTTGCAGCGCCACGGTCAAGAGCCTGGCGTCGAAAGACACCACAGTATGTGCAGTTACCCTTTTTCCCAATTTCTGCAACAACCTGGTCCATTGTCCAACCATATAGTTCTCCATAGCTGACTATTTCCAGTGGCATTTCGTATTGGACCGCATTTCGCTTTACCGTCTCCAGACTATCATCACGGTAGCCCTTTATACCTTCGTCAATGGAAAGTAAAACCAGGTCAAGGCCATAATTATATCGCTCGTTCAATGTCTTTAAGACAGAAGCAAGAACAGTACTGTCTTTTCCACCACTCGCACCAATAGCAACCCGTTCACCAGGAACGAACAGCGAGCCGTTTGTGATTGTTTGATGGGTTTCTGTTTCAAAAATGGTAAGGAAGCAATCTTTGCATAACTTATGGCGGTTTTTCGGTCGAATTATAACTGCTCGCGCAGCTTTGCAGTTGAAACATAATGTTGGAGGCATGGTTATATCTTGTTTCTTCTTGCTCTTCCGCTAGTCACTTCTTTCTCATCACTTCGAGTGTTGTCGCTCATTAATATTAAATCCTTGGGGGGGGGGGGGGGGGGGGGGGGCAGATTTTTGTTATCGATAAGCCCGCCGTAAATTAAAGTTTGATATATTCACGTGCCATAGTCGCTTAGTCACCTTTCATAACTATCGCGAAGAAGCGCGCGTCTGCTGTTTACGTCTCTTGTCAATAAGGACAGATATTTTGAGGGTTAATGCTTTTAAATATTCGCATGTTGACGATGCGGAAAACCGAAATTATGAATGACATTTTCTATATTTCTATAGGCAAGAGTTGCTAGAAATCGAACAAAAGGCTTGCTACCGCAAATTCAGAACTCAGTACCGTCTCTAGGGTTTCCAATTTACCCTTTTCGCGACAAATCGCGCAACATAAACCAGACCTAGCAGCACAGGGACTTCTATCAACGGACCAACGGTGGATGCCAGCGCTTGGCTACTATCAGCACCAAATGTTGCAATTGCAACAGCGATAGCCAGCTCAAAGTTATTACTCGCCGCAGTAAAACTCTGCGTTGTTGACAATCGATATCCAAAGCCCAGCCGATAAGTGATATATAACGTGCTGAAAAAAACAATGACGAAATATACCAGAAGAGGTGCAGCAACCCGAACCACGGATACAATTTGGTCAACAACCTGCTTTCCCTGGGAAGCGAAAAGTGCCAGAATGATGAACAGCAGGCCAATCAAGGACCAAGGACTAAGCCACTTGATGAATGTATTATCGTACCAGACAGGCCCAGCAGTCTTCCGCAGTGTAAATCGGGTGACTATGGCAGCACCGAGGGGTATTCCTAAAAACACAGCAACGCTCTTTGCGACAACTGGATAGGACAGCGGGATTGTGCCCTCTGAATGGCTAATTATTTTGATGAATAATAGCGCAAGGGGAGCAAAGAGTACCATCTGCAATAATGAGTTGATGGCGACTAATATCGCACAATATTCATTGTCCCCTCCTGCAAGGCCCGTCCAAATGAGAACCTGAGCGAGGGCAGTCAGCAGACATACACACTAGGAGATGTGAATCGGAGATATACCATGGCAATACACCTTGCTAGACCAACCAGAATCAGCCCCTCTCGCAATTCAGGTTTATCTGGTAGAAACGCCCATGCAAGCGCCAGCTTTGAAATGGATACATTAGCAAGTTTCTCGGTCGCTTAAGCTCAGATCAGCATGTTCTTACCATGAGGAACGGAGCAATTATCCAGTTTATGAATATGCTAAAAGCCATTTGAATCCATATCTCACGAGTTCTGAATACTTGATGCAAAGACTCGAAGCGCACTTTACACAGAATTGGGTACATCATGACGAGCAATCCGATGGCTTCGTGAAAGTACCGGTTAGTATCAATCTCGACCTAGTCATCAAATAAAGGCTACAGAAGATGGTCTCGGCCCAAGAATCAAGGTTGAGAAGCATGGATAACTTACAAATCGGCACCGAAACCCCCACAAGGGCACCCTTCTGTAAAGAACGTCCTATGTTATCAACAAAATTTCCGAGTATTATCCCGATTGCCATCGCTAGAAAGATCCATAGGGCCAAATATCTGTCTAGAATACCCAGGTTTCTAAATATCGATGTTGGCTCCTCTCTTCCAGCCGAAGGAGAATCCTGTGGTAGCTTTTCAATGTCTTCCATTTGGCCAGGAGCCCCACCTTGACACTCCCCCATTTCCGGCTCTGCTGCTGAAGCAGACATACCTGGCTTGGGGTATCAGAATAATGCTATCGACATTGACCGAGAAATGCAACACTTAAGAAGCTACAACAATGCCTTCGTATTATGCTTTTATTATCGTCACTCCGGCACTTTTCCCACCAATGCCAAGAAATACAACATGTCATCAGGTGCATGTTATTGGTCAGAATCTTAACTACACGTGACTTTGACGCTAGGGATTATTTGACTTTTACTTGAAAAGAAAAAGCAGAAGCAACTACAAGCTTAAATCTCAGAAGATGAAGGAAGACAAGACAGCTGTGGCTGACTAAAATGATTTAAGGCGTATCTGATGATGAACTGCTAGTATACCCTCTGCATGATCGCATTCCATCCATTAGTATCCGAAAAGCCACACAAGGAAACCCAAGGCCTAAATGATCTATCTTCCGAGGTGTTAGACCTTGAAGGGGAATCTTCAAGACGGGCGGGAGTCATCTTACCAGAATTCCGACTTGGCCAAGTTTCACATTGCAGAATGTTTAAGCAATTCACCATAGACACTAAAAAAAGGTATAACAAGAAGAGAAGCCCTGGAATCCATGACTTTTCCGGCAAAGTCACTCATGATACCGTTCACTGATTTACTATACGTCACGGTTTTTGCTGTCAGCAAATGCTTGTTTTGTTTGACACCCACCAAAGTGCGATATGATATCACCGATGCAAGATAGGATTTCAAAACCTATCTGACACAGGTTCAGAATGCTCGGAAATTACTCACTTGCTAAATTGAAAATAAAAGTGAGTGTCAGTTCTTCCGGGTTGGGTTCTTTTTCTTAAGGCTTTCCTGGGAAAACTTACAGCACCACCTCCAAGGAGGCCTCCAGCTAAGGGCAAGCCTTTTACAAGGCCTCCAGCTGGTAGATTGTCAACAGCGGATGGTGCGACCTTGCCAGCCTTGAATAATCGATCAGCAAAAGTCACGATCTGAAGATTTGTGCGATGTTTACTTACAGCGCCTTTAGCTGATTTCTGATAGAGACAAAAATGCCACCACGTTAGCAAACTGCTCAACTACAGCTGGTTTTTCAATCAGTGATGTTGATAACGTACGGCGAGAGTAGCAGCACTCTAAAGAGATGGTTAGCAAAGAAGTCCATTACTTTTCACAGATTACAGCCTTGACGATGTGTTGTGTCCATTGGTACGGTAACTTACCCCAAGAGTTCCAACAACAGGGAGGTCTCGCTCTTCAATAGGGGCGGCAAGAGCCAAAGCACCGGCAAAGAAGACAAGGACGGCCTGGAACTTCATTTTCGTAGATAGATTCTATCTCTTTGTTAATATATATAATTTTTATATTGCTAGGTGGGTTCGTTCTGGCAGCTGGCAAATTCACCTTGATAGAGTTTGGTTGGTGAGGAACAAATGAATGTAAGGAGTTGGGATAGTAGGAGAAATAACGAGTGAATGGATGATATTGAAGATGCGAGAGATAAGAGGATGAGGAGGGTTCAATGCCTGCTATTTAACACCAGCGACCGGGTCCTGTTGGTGTTGATGCTGCTACCCCTGATTCCGTGTCATGGCAAGACGGTGCTCGACCCGGCGACGTTGTGTAACATACTTGCCGTCCGACTTTTTAACCTTCTGACTGTTTTCCTTAATTCATTGCAAGCCTTGGAGTGAGAAAGTCGAAGTCTGTTGCGGAGATTGTCTAAACGGATCAGCAGTTTCTGTGAGAGGTCTCACAGGGCAACATTTGAATGTGCATTGGCAACGCAACGCTCAAAACAGGTTTCTTCACACACCGATCAGCGTCAATTTCATGATGCATCGACACCGATTTACTTGATGGACGGCAAAAGGGGTCGAATATCAGTACTCTTACTGGCCATTGATCAACAGGTACCTGAACGCGCATGAAATATCAGGGGAAATGTCCTCGCACACGCCGTCGAGTAAATTATATAGCCGGCCTATCCCCCAGGACAGCGCCCCTGTGTATGTACCTGAGCTCCAGATCTTTGGACTATTTTCTGTTCTCGTGTAATTTAGATGACGTGCCATATCGCCCCCTCTCCTATTTTATAGTGACGGAGCACAAATTCATTTCGCAACCGGCGGTTAATGCCACCCAAAAAGGAATATCGGCCTGCTTTGGTTGAATATCCCCGCAAAATAGAATAGTCTGTTGCTAGAAGTTGGAAGGCAGGGCCAACGCATATCCGTCTCATCTTCTCCATAACGATGGGGTACTAAATCCACCTGTGCTTTTACGGCGGCATCCCAGGGAACTCGGGCTCAGATGATATCTAATTTATCTGGAGAGGGGGCGACAACGCTGCAGGTGTGGATCACGGGGAACAAAGGGCTCATTGAGACTCATCCCCAGGGCTGGTTGGTCAAGTAGCTGAGCTTGGCCACTGGACGGGATTTCATGGACCCAGAAAGACATAGAGGACAAGATCAAGTGCTGAATCCTTCTCCTGCTGGGAAACGGAGCCGTCTTTTACCCACCAGGATAATACACAATCAGGTGAGAAGAGAAAGAAATGCAGAATATTACTACCAACCGGGAAAGTGTGCATAGTATCATCCTAGTGTGTCTTCCGCCCAGATGCCATATCAAGTGGATGATATAGCCATGAGGAAGTGGGCGTAAAACGCAGGCGACATTGTTTATTCCTTCTACCAGGTTTCAATGCCTTCTGGGTTATTCGCCATCACAAGAAATACTCTGGTCCCCATGCAAAGGATGGGTTAGATAGAGCCTTCTTGTGCATACGTAGTTATTGAACTTCATCACTCAAGAAGGGGTCCAAGGCTGGGGGTTTGTAAGAGGGAAAGTTCCCTGACGTAGCAGGACTTTACGTGGCTTCTGCAAGATGCTTTGCTGAGCAGCCTCCAGTTGGTTGTATGGAATCTGCATGATTCTTTCCAAACAATTCTCTTTCGACCAGAGTTTCATCTCTATGGCTCATGGTCACTTAGGCGTTGGCTCGGGTGAGTTGTATTGTTGGTGGCATATAGTTGAGTTAGTGGATGAGGTCCGGTCCTGGAGTAGAAGCGCTGAGCAGCAGCAGCCCGTGCAACGGCTAGTTAACTAACTAGTTAACCAGTTGATTAACTAGACATGCTATTTTTATCCTGCAAGAGAGGGTAACCAACGAGCTATGCTGAAGAAACAAACTGTGATATTAATAACTTGTTATCTGTTGGGATCGTCAGGCCCAAGAAAATGGGCGGCTAGAGAGAGCATAAAGGAAGCGAGAGGGCTCGAATGTTGACGAATCGGGAAAGGCTGACTAGTCAGTTAGTTAACTCGCTGGCCGATGACGTAGTTAGTAACTAGTTAACTAGTTGATGGCTCTGGACCTCGAGACGTCAAACAGCATCTTGACATCCAAGGCATCAAAGACGCGCTACCATCGTCCTAATAGGGTTGTTTCCTGCCCCCTCGACGTTTGAGATGGATAGTAGGTAGCGGATAGGGGGCAGACGGCTCTAGATGATACCACTGGATGACACTGCTAGCATCCACCGCGCTTTGTTGTCATCATGATGCATACATAACATGCACTCCGCCTCGGGAAGATATGAAAATACACCATTTTGACCGAAAGGGCGATTTTGCACTTCATGGCAGATAAAGGAGGTGTGTAATAAGGTAACTCATCTATGGATGGGAGAATCTATAGGCAATGGGCCCATTGGTTAGTTAGCTGTCTTGCCAGTGACACGAATATAGGACCTCTCAAGTAGGCAACTTCCTTAAATTTTACACTGCACCGTCATGCTAACATTGTAATTAAGGTACGCTTGACATAAAAAGAATACACCGGCCATGTGTGCCTGCTTAGTTCGCTATGAGTGTTACAAAAAGAGAAGAACGGTTTCTGGGGTCATTTCACCTACCTTGCATGATCTTCGAGACAGACTTTGCCATGCATAGAAGTCGGTCCAAGTGATGTCTGGACTGTCCGTCGCAAAAGACGAAACGCAGAAGTTGGCACCTATGTTGGCGGCGGAAGAAAAGTCATGCATGCATGGGCTATAGCGGCCTCATACCGACTGGCAATCCATCAATCTCATCCGATTCCGCGGTTTCAACTTGCCTAGGAGGCTCCCTCGACCGAGTTCTTCCCTGTTTCGAAGCTTCAGGTGCTACCCAATTGTTTCTCTGTCCCGTTAACGCTGGAACTGGAAGTCATACCAGTCAGGAAGGCCGTTGAACGCCAACAGGGGCATCAGTTGCCTGCATCCAAGGTGCCGAGAGTTCCTAGCCAGGGGCAGGGATGCAGCCAGTTCCTTCATGCTTGGGGACGACGGAGTACCGCAGCCGGATCTTCAAGCTCCGTGCTCTGTATGGGGCCGCTCACAGATCCAAACTCCTTCCAAGGCACCCTTGTTTCAGAACTAGTTAAGTCGGATGGAAGGCCAAAAGATACTGTGAATTCGCTTTAAGAGATTGTGGCGATTTCCTAGAAGACCCACGTTGGAAGCCAGATTCCGGCTGCCGAACGGTGTACGACAAGCCGAGATCACGACGCTTCCAACTCCATCCCATCATTCAAGAGATGCCCTTTCATACCTGGAAATGAGTTATTTGTTGCATCCCCTGAATTGGAAGAATGACATAGTGCGATATGGAAATGACAAGGGCCAGCATCCGAGGGTGCATAAAAGTACTCCGTACAAAGCAAACAGCTAATGTTCTATTTCTGTGATCAGAGTTAGCGCCTGGGTGGAACTAGAATCGCTGAAGGAACAGGCAGTCAGAGCATCCGGAAGAGCAATCAACCAAGCAGCCTTGGAGCCAACAGATAAGGGCTGAAAGGAGTCTAAGCAAACCCACCTGTCATAAAAATAACAGCCTTGCACGCTCCATGTCTTCTTACTAAGTCTACGCCCTCGGCTTGACGGGAGTCTCTCGCTATGGCTATGATTACGGCTATTATTGGCCCCAAATTTGGTCATCACCAGGATCGAGTCGAACTGCCAAAGAGACGGGCGACCGAGTACGACAACTACAGTAGCTCAAGTAACTCCTATAACACAACCAACTACGCTGCTGTCTACTCTGTATGGAGTTTATGATTAACCATGAATAATGGGCGAGCAGTCCACCGACGTACTGAGTTACACACTAAGGTCTAGCTGCATGCAACGGCCTAGAGGAACAGGAGAACGGCCGCTGCAGTCCTATCACACGAGCTTAGGCTCCGCTCCCATGACATTATTGTCCCAGCATCAGGAGAACAGCGACAGGCGACAGGCGACAGGCGACCGCGAGAACGAACAACGCATCGGGAAGGACGAGGACTCGTGATGAAACACATGATAAAACACAGCTGCGATGACAAGGGCGTCTCTCGACTCAGCGGCATCCACGTCGCTCGTCAACCACCACCAACCAAGCCGTGTTGGTTCATGCTGGATGCTCAGTCGCATCAAACCCACCAGACAAGACTCAAGGGAATAAAATGGAAAAA
>NW_003315265.1:0-34437 GCF_000151505.1 Trichophyton verrucosum HKI 0517 | reverse complement strand
TTAGTTTTTTTTTTTTTTTTTTTATTTTCTTTTCGGGCTATCTAAATAATAAACGTAACTACTTGTTGAACCGTGAAAGCATCTGCAACCGTCGTTCAATGCTTCTTTCTGCAAAGCAGACATGTGCACCTGCTTCAGAACATCGTCTATTTCAATGGACGGTGGCTTGGTGGAGATCTTCATTCCAACGCGAAAATCCGGCCAGGCGTCTTCGGCGGTGTGGAGGTTTTGACTGGCATATTTCGATTGTGTCGTCTCTATCTCAACTGGCCCAAAATTCCTGCGTGGCTTGAAATTCGGGAACCAGCAGTCTCGCCTGGGGTATCATAGCAAGGATTGCCTTCCAGTCCGCATGGGAAATTCCTCACTGACCTTTCGACCAACCTTCTTGACGCCAGAGGTGGGCGTTCCAGCCGGGACAGACGGGCGCTTTATCTCAGCAAGCCGGCAGAAGACAGGGAGTCTCTCCTCAAATTAGTAAGAATTACCATTTGGCAGCGCCCACAGATATAATTTGTTTTGCATTAGGTACACGGCGGATAATTTGCCAAAGATTGTATCTGCGGAGGGCAAGATAATCGTCCGCCTGGGCCGAGCCATCCACCCCAGAGATAAATGGGGAAGAAACAGCAGAGGACGGAGATTCCGTTCAGAAGTAAGTTCCTCTTGTAGATGGAGAGACTATACTCCAGCCATCATCGCCGGTTCAAGATATCATAGGGGTATGGACGTTCGAGCCCCATCCCTGGTGCTATGGTGTCTGGTATCCAATTTTCCCCAACTCTGGTGATAAATTTGGGTTCATCATTGATATGTAATGCTTCTCGAATTTGTCTCAACAGTGTAGCTAGCTGACTTTTGATCTATAACTCCTATTGTTTGCTGGAAACACCCCAGAGCGCTAACCGAGCAGGAGCAGGAGCAGGAGCAGGAGTCTGCTATGGAAGCTCGCTGCGGATTGACAGCCCGATATATAACTTCAGAGGAGTGAGGCCATCTGGGTAGGTAGGATATTTTCTCTTTCATTGCAGTGATTGGTATAACATAATGTCTGCACTCCTCCATCAAGATAATTTGTGGTGAACGAATGCGAGGCTTATTGATATTGTTCGTCGAAAATGTGACGTAGTAACCAGAGCAGCTCATAACATCCTTGTACTGTAGTCCGCGGGTACGGATTACCAGAAATAACTGGTCTGATCATGTAATTCCGGCTGAGCCTTTTCATAATAGTCGCTACCAGACATTTTATTCTTCAACGGACGCATCCGGTATCATGTCCTGCGTAGAGGAGGTCTTTATTCCCACATACACTTCCATCTTTTTATCCACGGTGGAAAGGTGTAGTATAATGTGGCATATAGCGGCTACCAAGCTGAGCTTGGGGTTGGAGTAGACAGCCTCATTCTGTCAGGTTCGTTGGTTTTCGGTAGCCCATAGGCTTGTTGCATCTTTATCTATAGATAAATTCTCTCCAACATGCAAAAATCGAGCTCTATAAGCATTGTCGTGGTTAAGGCTATGTATCAAAACGGTTGAGCCAAAAGAGTGAGCCCACACTAATGGTCAGCAGGATGAAGCTATTTCTTCAACAAATGTCCGGCAGCAGCACATGTTTGAAACAGGTATTCTCGATCCAGACGGGTAGCGAGGCAGGATTTCATCAAGTATCGAGCGCCTCCAGGAGAACTTAACGGGTTGCTTCGAGCATATAACCCTCTCAAGTTATCTGTGAATGAATGCCTGTCTTTCCCCCGTGTCCAATTCCGCCAAAGGACGAGTATAGCCTCCGACGGCGTGGTCTCAGTAGTCGGTTGAATGGTCGATAGACGTAGACGTAGACGTAGACGAGGATGAGAATAACCAGTATCTCTGCTCCCTGACAAAACCAAAGCATATATTTCTTCCCCTTTTAGCCGACTGCTAACTGGACAAGGACATCGCAGAAGTCGACAAAAACTTATGATCCGGGGGGATCTCCCTTTTATAGTTAACTATTTAGCCCGCAAGGTAACTAAGCTCTGCTATCAAGGTAGTTGTATGTTGAAAAAGGCTTCCAATTATCGTGTATTGACGTTGACGGTAATAGTGGACTAACAGACACATTGGCATCTTTGAGACGAGAAATGCACCGTATATTGACAAGTTGATAACAGGCTTCTCACCCTGGATTCTCTCGAGATGTCGATATGGGAATAGTTAACTGCCAACGGAGGCCAGTAATGATACTGTCTGCATCAGAACGGACGCATATTTTGCTTAAATGGCATATTCGACACTCTCTGTAGCGGAGCTTGTTGGTAAACCCCCATGACGAGAACGACAGCTTTTTGAATTGATGTGGTCCCGCATACTCTTTGTCCCAGATCGATTCGGGAAGGATGGATGGGTCATGATCAGAGAACAGCGGTACATTGGACCATCGGGGTTGCACTTGGTAGAAGAGCATATTCAATAATAGCCTCCCAAAAAGTTCCTGTTCTTGCTTTACTACCCTATGTCCAGGTCTTGTTATTTTCAGGAAAAGGGATAGAAAACGTCTTCCACTATTCCAAGAATATTACCTTAGTATCTTCAGAGTATGGGACGACAAAAACTAGATCCCCTTCTCGCTTTCGTCCTCGGTTAGAGCAGATTCCGGGAGGTAGGGCGGCGATAATCTCAGTGGTTGAGCGGTCTTTAGGCACAGGAGCAATAGATAATTGGCGGAGAGAGGGTGAGGCTGAAATACTTTCAAGGGGATGGTTCGTGCAAGTATCGTTCTGTAGCTGAGAAGAATGACAGCAAGGGTTAAATCGAGTAAGAGACTCTCATACATCCGCAGAAACGATTCCAACTTTGCTGTTTTGTTTCGTAAGCCTTCGTATTCTTAGTCGTCTTCTTGTTCTCCATTCTTGGTGGATTTTGCTGATTACCTATAATCCATATTCCTTTGAGCTCTCTCCCAACAGTATTTTGTAGGAGGTGATATTTCCTCCACAGACATAAATGACACCAAGAATAGGTGGTAGAATATTGAGATGTCCAAAATCTATGTCAAAAAAGTGCGATATCCAGTTGAAGGAGCAACAGCATTTTTGCAATTGGGATTCTGGATTCCGGAAAGAATTCTCGGGTCTTGAATGGCTTTTGTCTGCAATGTGTTTGCAAGAAACGAGAAGTGACTGAACTGTCTTGAATCCCTGTATATCAGAACGGCATCCATCCCACCCCCGTCACTTTTCCTCCGAAGATTATTCCTTGCTTTCTCGAGGTGGCCAAACAGGCGATCGCAAATAAAAAATATGTATTGAATGGAAGGCCCAGTAGACGTAGCGATGGCATGTCCATCCGGTGCAGGCACTTCCAAGGGAAATGATTGGACTGGGTCTGCACTGTCGAAGCAATTGACAATCTCTTGTATTGTTTTCAGGAGTGAATAAAACCGACGAGGGTACGTGGACTGTAAGGATCAGGGGCTGTTCCAGCATGAGTCCAGAGCAATATCGGGGCTCTGTAATAAAATAGACACGCTGGGCTTATTGCAGGTTGGACACTATTGTGACATGGCCATATCAGCTTCCTCCGGCTACACTGTGCATGGATGCTATAGTCTCATTGCAAAACTCCTTTGGGAACCGCTTCGAACACTACGGCCAATGGCAGACTGGTTAGACATACCCTTCCTAGCACTGCATGAGGTGTGAACTGTCACTGGTGCAGCTTCGAACCATATTTGATGTAACGTAGACCACCCGGAGCGTCTCTAGGCTGGATAATAGAGCGATAGCCCTAGCTGAGTGAGAGCACCACCTTGGGTGGCCATCAGTTCTTGCTTCGAAGAGCACCGTATAAGCTGGAGACCAATCAACGGTGGATAATACCCTATCTCGAGACGCTTTCGCCCCAGGCGCAGAGAGGGTGTATATACCCCGTAAGAGGCGGCCACAATAGGCTCTTGGAGGTTTGCTTCCGAGTTCATCTCGTTTATATAGTTGTACGCTGTAGGCTGGTTTGCTGTGCCGATATCAAGGGAGTCCAGCTGAGATGGCATATAAATAATTCTCGATAACCCTGGCTCACCCCTCGTCAGGCCAATTCATAACTTTTAATTCCGGACTATTTACGTCCGCTTGTAGCCTCGGTTTAACTAGCGATTCCATTCTTGGCATGCGTATTTTTCTTCTTCGATAAGTCTGTCGGGGAGCCTGTCGTGCATTCGGTTGATAGAGGCGACCCCAGAGCTATAAGAGGTTGCGGGAGTCACAGGAGCCACTCTCGTCGTAGGAACGAAATCTTTGATTCTCGCCAGCTCTGGTGCTGCTTTCTGGTCTTTGAGATTGGCAAGTATATAGCACGATTTTCTTCCCTAACTACCTCGGGCTCATAACTCAGCTCTGACGAGATTCTCGATGCTTTGTCGACTACGAGACATGCAGCCACGGTAATGTGAGAGTTCGTATGCTGGTGTCTCCGTGCAATCAAACCATCGGTTTAAAGCATAGAAGAGAGGCAATGGAGCCGTTGCTTTCCCTTTTCCTAGAATATGACACGGGGCCTGAATATGGCTCATAACATACAGTCAGGTTCTTTTGGACTTTAAAATGTAAGAGCCCTCAAGAAGCAGACGCTGAAGGGAGGCTTGAGGTCAAGGAAGAAGGGCAAGGGCCGTATAGTCGGCCCCTGGCATGTCAATGCTTCTAGCCGCCAATGGGCATCCTTGATATGCCGCTTCCCAGCATGATACCATGATATGAAGCAGAGGAAGCATCGTGAAAATAAATACTGACCGAGGTCCACATTCTCTAGCGGCCTGAAGAGCGCGTTGGCAGCGGACGAGGCCAACCCGGCCACACGAACGTAGGCCAAACGAGCCGCAGGCGGCGAGCTCGCAATCTCGCCAGTCCGGGCCTAGAAGGCCTAGATCTTCATCCTCGGAAGCCGGAGCTGACGCAGCTCTTCCGACTCAGGCTCCTTATTAAATATATTAGCTAGCTACCAATCACCAAGTCGAATGAAAACGGCACTTACTTAGCGTTTCACATCTTCGATGGACCCGGTGGCACTCGGAACCTTCGGCCAGGGCCAGGCTCGCGGAACAGCTCTGGCCCATGGAGGAGGGGCGGGCAGTGGCGGCAAGGGCCTAAACTAATATAACATAGAGACAATACCTCATCTCTCCCAGTGTCAGAGTCCCGATTGGGCCCAAATATATACCTGTGGCCTTGCCGAGCTGTCAAAAGGCACTCGTGCATAATGCATGATGTCAAATGTAACCACTCTCTGCCAGAAGTGAGCGAGGGCCCTGATGGCCGAATGAAAAATTGGAAGAGTACAGCACTTAGGGTCAAAGCCACCAGCAGTGGAATGACTAAGGTACTCAGGAAGCGTGGAATAGTTCCACTTCGATGCCAATTTTTCGCGAGCCCCGTGTCTAGGTAGAGAGAATTGAAGTCTCTCCATATCTAGGTACCGGGGGACAGGCCTGGCTCTCAGGATGCACTCTTCACAAGTGGAAACGCAAACAGAGCCATAGAGTTGACCGTCGGTTTGCCTGTCTGTCCCCTTCCATGCTGTCGAAGTATGCCGCGCGAAGAACCGGCCGTATACACATTCACCCAACTGCTTTTATCTCCCTGGAGCTACCCTTCGCAAAAAGGCCTTCATCGGCGTGCACCACGTAAAAGGTGAATACTGGTTGCCCGGAAGCAGCCCCAACTACCTGAACTTGGAGTCTCAGTAAAAGGAGAGCAGGTCTGAGTCGCCCCAGTAGCCGGAAGAGAGGAGGTAGAGATTGCTTGCAATCAATGAGGCCAGCTTGGTAACAGTTATCCTGCATTGTTTCGCTAACAAGTAGTTGATAATGTCCTCAGGAGAAACCAGCACTTGGTCAAGGGAGTGCGAGGACTGAAACCACACCAGTCGGTTGCCCAGCCTACTCCAAATTGACCAGATCATCGGCTCTCGTTTCTGACAGATTCTGGACGGCTAGTCAGAATTTCGCTAGATGTATCATTGTACATCTTCTCCGCATTGTCTCCAAAGGCTGCAATAGCACCCAGGTTTGGGTTGCAGCTATACAGCACACACCCTGTCCATGTCGACCTTCATCTCTCAATAAGTCCAAAAACTTATGTTGGCGGTATCGGTTGCTAAAGCGCGTGCATTCATTGCTTCAACGTGTTGACTTCCAGCTGAATAGAATAATGTTTACAACTTTATGGAAGTTGTAGATCGTTATGTTTAACATCACTAAGATTAAAAAAGAATCGCTTGCGAACAAGGCCCCATGGTGCATAGGGGCTGATGTATTTGCTTTGCTCGATAAAGTTCGCCGTTGCCAACCACCATTGTGTTTGATCGCACTCCATATTCCGTCGACAGGCTTCCATAGGCATTTGAGGATCTCAGGGGTGCACTAGAGTCA
This sequence comes from Trichophyton verrucosum HKI 0517, assembly GCF_000151505.1. Taxonomy (NCBI): domain Eukaryota; kingdom Fungi; phylum Ascomycota; class Eurotiomycetes; order Onygenales; family Arthrodermataceae; genus Trichophyton; species Trichophyton verrucosum. Next base: position 28,031 of record NW_003315265.1, on the reverse strand, counting down.
AAGCCCCCGTTATTCTTGGCTATCCCCAGTGTCTCTGGATCCGCTCGCAGAGATATATATATATATATCCATTCGACGAGAAAGAGACAGCAAGACGAAGTAATAGCCTCTATCTGCCATATAATGCCTGTCATTAGTGTGGGCTCGCTCTTTTGGCTCATGGGTAGGCGCTCGTTTTCTAACAGGGACCAGAATGTAGAGTGATGAATTATGGCCCCTGATGAGCGCTGCATAGTATCAAATATACCGTTCAACCAAAGCAGCCAGCCCACATGATGAATTTTGCCAGTGCTTTAGTTTGGTGTCTCGCTATAATGACAGTCTCCAATGGTGGTGGTACGGCAAGATGAAGTTATCTTTTGACATAAGATGTTGGGCTGGACGACTAGGGCGAATGGGCCGGGCAACAGCTGGTTCTCAGTGCTCACCAGGGTATCCATCACTATCGATTGCTCGTGCTGCGGTCCTCATAACTATAGCTAGAGCGAGTCTCAGGGATATAGACATTAGCTGAGAGCGGCTGTGGCGCCATAGATCGAAGACAGGGCTTGGTTGAGAGAGCCAACTTCAGGTCAGACGCTCATCAGCTTCCCACTTGCGACACTTGATTATCGCCTTTGCTGGGATTTGTATCGTAGTATAGTGGAGCTGAAAGCCAAGAGTGCCTGCCGTTTGGTGGTGTAATCGTTGTGGTGTCATTGACGTAGGGACAGCCGTAGCATAGACTGCCCAGGCCTGTTGGCATCAGTGCATGTGGAGGGTATACCTAATGCAGTGATCAAACCGCCCAACAGTCACAACAGTATATCAAGATGTATCAACCGTTGCGAGGAAGGGCTGTTTCTTTCAATGGCATTTGGGAGAGCAAACATCGGATCATCTCAGTGGACCTCATTCCCATCCTTCGTCGCCCTTGCCAACCGGCCAGAAGGCTCCCACTCGTAGTTCCGGTTGTTTCCGCAGTTCAGCTTTCGTAAACTGAGGATAACCCAGATGAGCTAGCAAGGGGTGTCAGATGGATATATTCCACGCAGTCAGGTCTTCCCCTTTGACACCATATATCATTATGAGATCCCGGCCTAGTTTTTTCTGTTTTTTGGAGCAGCGATTGGGGAGACTCTGGGACATTGATGACGCATTAGAACTTATCACAGTTGAACACAGAGAGAGCATGTGAATTGACCTCCCTGCGAGTTATATTCGCATGTTATGCCTCTGTTCACGCCATATCCACGCTGGCCTAGAGTCGCATGCTGCCTACTGTACGACACTCTGCAAGCGCCAGACTCCCATTTCCTGAGCCTTCAAACAAACCAGGGCGCTAAAACAGGTGTCTACCTCTTCGTGAGGAGCAGTGGGCGTAGTAATGGCTAGCTTTAGAAACGAAGCGTTGTAATCAAGTCTCCTAAAACCCGCACGGCCAAGTTCGCAGCAGCCGCTAGTATCTTGAGCAGTAAATGGCCTGCGTCCCAGCCAAAGGATGGCGTTCTGCGGCTAGAACGGTAAGCCGAGTGACATCTCGGCAGCCAACCCGTAGACAGTACGATGGCAGCGTTGTTCTGGAACCAGCCCCTATCATGTGAGTGATAAAAATTGGCGATGTTAAACCAGCGGTGGTGGCTATGTTCAAGGCTCAGTGGCGGATACCATGAGCCGTGACTTTCGCCGATGCCAGTGATTCCACGAGGGGTTTGTGTAATATCTGAACGCATCCACTGGTGCAGGGGAGCAAGCGAGGCAACAGTCAAGCCATTCAATCTTCAGGAAGATCGAAGGGGCCCGTATCCAGAAATCCAAGGAGAAAATCGCCACCAGGAAAAGATATGTTGTCTGCATGAATGATCCGGTGGAAAACTATGACTTTATATCGTTGAGCATTCCAATGATATCCTATGCTCCGAAGTTGACCTTATTCCCCGTCTCCAGTCTTGCATCAGGCCAGGAATTGGAGGCTGTAAGTCGGCCTTTCGCTGTATGACCGAAAAGTAGAGAGGGCCGAGTGCTTGGACGGTCTTTCCCAGTCCGGGAGCATCATTTAGAGCATCATTTAGAATCCCAGTGCTTGATTCCTTCTTGATCATATCCAATTTCGCAGCCGCACTTCTTCAATTCCTCTGCGGACGGAGGGGTGTACTGCTTGATGCTGCCAATTCGATCAAAGTCACTAGTCATGATGTGTTTGTTTCTTCTCTTGCCCGGCCCGATGGCGGTGAGTCTTTGGATGGCTGGTCTATTGATCTTGTTCCTCCATGCAATCCCTTCAGGCGGCCCCTCCTTCCCCCCGACAGGAGGAAAACCGAACTCCAGAAACATTTGTATTCGTCTGCATTGGTGAGGTCGGTTATGGAAAATGAGAGGCAGATAATCCTTGCGCCTAGCAGGAGATGGATGAAGTACATTCGGCTGACAGAAGCATTATTTGCCCAGGATACGCCTAGAGGCCGGAGGGACTCCGCAAGAACGAAGAGCTAAGCTGCTCTTCAATGTGTATTGGTCTCTTTGCGGTGGTCGTACCCCATGCTTGATCACAGAAGACGGCGTTGTGATATCCTGTTCTTGATGTTATGTGCCTCATCGGCTATGACGCAGCCGCATTAGCCGACGAACCGACAACGAATAGCGTAGATCTGATTTTGCAATATCCCAGGGTATCTTCGACATCGAAGCTTATGAAATAGCCCGTCATGTATTCAAATAATCAGCCTCTTCGTCCGGGATTGCACAATTGTGCGCTGGCTATTCGCTGAATGGCGGAATTTGATACGGATATTGGTAGTATTTGATTGTCGCATACTGACTGAAGATAACAAGCATAGAGCAGGCAAGGGAAGAAGACGGCACTATCTGAAAAGCTGAAATCTCATGCACTCGATCCAGATCAACCAAGTAACAGCAAATGGAAGAGATATTTATACCCTTTTGCTTCTGCAGACCCAAAGTTGCAACGCTGCCAGATTTTGCAAAACACTGAATAGCGGGTAGTGAGACCGTGAAGTCGAAATTTCTCCGTTGAACCGAGTTCATTTAACTAACTGGTCAACTAACTCGCTAGTTAGTTAACTTAGTTGACGCGACCACCGGAACTAGATAGCGATTGCCGAGACCATAATGTATGCGCATGATTAATCCAAGGACACTAGGGGCTGGTCAAAACTGTAACCGCTGATCTTCAAATGATTTAAGGCTTATTAAGGTCGGCATGTCTACCAGAACGGTGCTGGTTCAAAAAACCCCTTCGACCTTTGACGTGGGGATAGTTAGTGTGCTTGTCAATCAAATAGGTGGAAGGTAAGGCTCCTCAAATGACAAAATGCATGCATCACTCGGCCAGTGAAATCTTGATTGGTTATCGGGTATCATGTCCATCGGCCAGTAGGTCCGTGAGGTTACGGCCGTCAATAAAAGCGGGTATCAAAATGGCTCTCCGGATTAATAATGCAATCGTTGCAAAGGTAGCACAAAAAGCAAGGAAACCAAGAGGCCTCATAATAATGTTTCGGAGGCAGTCAAGGTCCCACTGTCAGACCCCATAAAATATCTCGTATGATTCCATGGTGCAGGAAGCTCAATAACGGTTTAGAGGCTAGATGCATGCTCTGTGAAAATAGCGAAACTTGGCTCTGGTTGATCGCGTCGCTTTGCTGGATATACAAACTAATGTCTGGCTGTAGCTAGTTATAGAGGATCACCAACTAAAATAACTATGCCTGGCGGCTTGATAGTCAGTGCGGGAAATTCAACCTTGCCATCTCTCAGGTATTCGCAGCTTCGCCGAGACCAATAACATTCGGCTGGGTATTCTGTCTCACAAAATTCTCTCGGGTAATTGACAGTGTATACATACAAGGACACCTGCCCCGCATAGACACTTGCTCGTTGTTTTATAGCCTGACGGACGCCTATCAACGCCGCACAAAGACGTCGACTGCAATCAGGTATTATTCCGCTATCCCATGGTATCGGTGTGATAGTCCAACGTAGTTTGGCGTAAGAAAATCCCTTAGTGCTGCTTTCAATGAAGGCTCTGCTAGATAATGCAGATCGTTCCTAAAGGATATGGTATAGGTTTCGGGGCAAGGGGCAGAGCCACTATCTTGTATGGCATTGCTGTTAGATAGGGTTAGCGCCCAATATTTCCCACGGGATATAGATTTGCAATTACTCCGTAATATGTGGGTAATCACGGATAGATCTCCAAAAATGACAATTGTGACCTTAACACTAATCGAAGTATACCATTTAATCAAAAGAGCGAGCCTACACTATTGGTAGGAAGGATAACGTTTCTCAGAGCCCATACTGAGACGTTGAAATGGGTAGATCGCTTGGCCCATAGAAGAACAAACTTGCGTCAAGAAGTGTGGATATAGTTTCATACGCAGACCACATTGACAGCTGGCTCCACGGTAGTTCTAGAAGATAACAACTTCTCTGATGCAACGTGTTGGTGCAACTTCTCGAGAGTCCAATTATGTCGAGCCAGTTTCTAATGGGAACCTTATGCTAGAGTTAGAAGTGCGCAAATAGCATCATGGAGTGACTAGTTACTTACTTTCCATGCCTGAGCTGCTGATTAATTATAGCCCACCGGACACACTCTAATGGCATACATGCCGAAAATGCAGGACCAAGTTCCCCCTTCCGTGCTTCATCGGAACAATCGGTCCTGCATGCGCGTTGGGCCATGTCATGAACTGGTTGGACGAATCTCCTTCATCAGGAGAACTCCCGCCAGGCTATCACTTTGAGTTCATGTTTATGCGCAGGGTCCAACCATCGTCTTGCGTCGAAAACTCCTGGATATCTGAGCTCATATCCAGTATGACCTCTTTAAGCTCTTCCCTGCTCACGATGGAAACTTGAGGCCCATATATTGTAGCCTCAAATCAGATTCACTCTGTGCGTGGTAGGTTTTACGTTAAGGACCCAATTCGAACAAATGGCAGTGGATATATAAACAAATAGGTATAGAAACTTCCTGGATACCTTCACAAGTAGCTTCCAGGAAATATACTCATGGTATTTCATCTGCTATTGATTGAAACCCTGTTGCAAAGGAGTGTCAGCTTGGTACAACGTTAGCTAACTGGAAAAATTCCTTACCATGAAATAGTACCATAATACCAGCATCAGGGATGAGAATTTAAATTTTCTTTGCTCCGCAATATATGCCATTACTTTTCCTGGGAAAAGGTTTGGAAATATATACCTTTCCATTATACTGATAGTATACCAATGTCACTAATCGAGCGTTTGTGGAGTATCCAGCAACCTGGTTATTTTGTCGTGATGATAAAAGCCGAGGTTCCTGGACGATAATTAAATCAGATTCACGTGGAAATTTGGGAAGTCGATTCCATTTAATCAAGAGATCCTTTGGAAATAAGTAAACGCATATATAGTTATCGTCAATAATATTAACATCGACTTGCACAGGGGCCCCATTGTGGAGGATGTAGATATGAATACGCCGTCTTTCAAGTAGACACCCGCCACTGCTAGCGAAGCTGACCAAAGTTGGTCGTGTAATTCGTAGCTTATGTTTGATGGCGGCATCTACTTCTCTGTTAATATAGTCGACTGGCGAATGAGTAGGTAAAGCACATACTTTAGGTCGCGTCCTTCCTCGTCGAGTGACAAAGGGGTCTCCCTTTTTTAAGAGACACACCATGGAATTCTCATCGCTGGCTTGACTTAACCACACCTGAGCTACCTAGAGCTAAAGGTGTGATATTCCTGGAGAGATTCCAGGCCCTTCAGCTATAGCATTATTAGACCTATGCTGCGATATATGGGGTATTATCGTAAATAGAAAAGGAGAGAATCATCCTTCAACTTAATGTGATGAGGATACCGAGGAAAGGAACGAAATAGAAGGATGAAGAGAAAGAAGAAGGGGAAGAAAAACTTCAGGCAGGCTGGAGGTATTTATATCCTTCCTCTGAGAGCTGCTAATAGCTCGATTTCACTGACTGGCTGCTTCACTGCTCCAGTGACTGGGAAATTCACAGCCCAAGCCAAGTGGATCATATCACTAGTTAAAGCAGCCTGCCGAAAATGGATATCGCCACTCAGTGATAGAGGTTCTGCAAGAGTGTAGAAGGTGGAACTGACGAATATAGTCATGATGTTGCGATGATAAAAACCCCCAGCCAAGCTTTCCACTGGCTATAGTTGATAAAACGGTGGATCCGGAATGCTGCGTCTAAGAATAGAGGTCATGGGGTATTTGATATCGGATAGTTACTGCAGCTATGTTAGTAGCTGATAGGGGCGGTCAGTTTCAATGGCACGAAATGCGAATGCGTAATGAAATAATGGAGAAGGTTCAAAAAGCACGTCTTTCTATTGTATCAATATGTCGGTAGCGACTGAGACATTCCATGCCTGACGGCAATCGTAATGACTCCGATCTTGTATATACTCACATATCTCCAAAAACCGTCTCCATAGACGGGAGGGAAGGGTGTGATTGTAACTGCAAGAAAATGGAGAAAGCAATGCTAAATGCCAAATATCAAAAACAAACGCAATAACAAGGCATCCAGATAGATGGGCGTAGGATGTCTTATAACTTAGCCTTGGCCTTGCTGTTTTCCTTCTTGATCATGTCTTTCAGAACACGTCTGAGAATCTTCCCGCTTTGACTCTTGGGTATGGAATCGATGAATATGACTCCTCCTCTAAGTCGTTTGTATGGTGCCACCTTGCCAGCTAGCCAGCTAGCTATGTTTTCAGCCGTCTTGTCCCCCCTCTGAACGCCGGGCTTGAGAACGATGTATGCACGGGGCACCTCGCTTCCGTGCTGCTCGCTTTCGATACCAATGACGGCTGCATCATCCACATCTGGATGTGAGGCTAGATATCCTTCAAGTTCTGCGGGCGCAACCTGGAAACCCTTGTATTTAATCAATTCTTTGACACGATCGGTGATGTACAGGTTTCCTTCTTCGTCCTGATGGCCCACATCACCGGTGCAGAACCAGCCGTCAGCAGAAAGACAACCAGCTGTTGCCGTGGGGTTATCAAGGTATCCTGAAAATACATTGGGTCCGCGGAGATAAACTTCTCCCGTCTGTCCGGCTGGCACCTCTACAGGTTCCGATCCGTCTTCAGAGTTGGTCATGTATTTCACCTCCATGTTTGGGAGAAGCTTGCCGACCGAGCCAACCTTTCGGTGCCAGTCCTTCCAAGACAAGGTGTGGGTTGTCGGACTGCATTCACTGAGGCCATACCCTTGCTTGGCTCCGATCTTGATACGGCTGTGCATGGCTTCTAGAAGTTCGGATGTGAGTGGTGCGGCACCAGAGTTCATCATTCGAAGCGATGAAAGGTCGTATTTCGAGACTGCTGGATGTTTGGCCAGTAGTAGGATGACCGGAGGTACGACATACGAGAACGTGATGCGGTAGTTCTGTACATGGGCGCACCATCGTTCAATGTCGAATTTAGGCATGACGTATAGATGGTAGCCAGAGTACATCGAGGCATGGATCAAGCATGTCAATCCTGGGGAAGGTCAGCAAGGTTGATGCAGATCACCGTTGCACGGATAAGGGGTAGTTCATTACCATAAACGTGAAAGAAAGGGAGAAAAGCCAGCATGCGGTCTCCCTTGCCATCCGGCCCACCATTGCAGGTGAGATTGCCTTCCTCACCCGCTTTAAGCTGGAGAATGTTTGACACTATGTTATAGTGGCTCAACATAACACCCTTCGGCACACCGGTTGTTCCAGATGAGAAGACCAAGAACGCAAGGTCCTTCTTTGGATCAATGCGCGCCCTACGATACCTTGTTGCACCGGACAAGTTGCGCACGGAGGAGAAGTGCTTATACTTCAAAGTCGGATGCCGCTCCGTGCCCAGCAGCACAATGCAGTCATCCGGTAGCCCAACCTTTGCCGCTGCTTTCACAGCAACATCAAGACAGGACATATGCGTTACCAAGAAACGCGCACGGGTCTTCTTGAGCTGGAAGGCAAGCTCGTCAGCTGTATATGCTGGATTAGCTGGTGTAACTACACCACCAGCCCAATGCGTACCCCATAGCACCGGTGGGATGTCGATGTCGTTCGGTGCAAAGAGAGCCAGCACATCACCCTTCTTCCAATCGAACGAAGCCCTGAGACCTGTTCCGAACGTGATGGCTGTGGACTTTATTTCGGCATAGGTGTATGACCGCAGGGTGTCTGCATCCTGGTAGATAACTACTGGCTGTTAGACTGGGGAGAGCTCTCCGGGGGATAAAGCCGGGTGGTTGCTTACCTTTGTCATCCGGGAACTCGCGCTTCTCGTTTTCAAAGAGGAACTTCCACAGATCGACGACCGGGATGTCAATTGGAGGATAAGGGGAGGGATAAGGCATGGCTGTAGAGGGTGCTGCTGGCGGTGCTGCTGGTATCTTGTCTTGTCCGTAGCGAGGGGAGAGGGATGGAGGACGAAAAGCTGGGGAACTTCAGAGATATAACACCCAGCCCGCTCTCCGCAGTGGAGAGGCTTCGGGCTTAACTAGTTAGCGTAACGCCGCCGTATCGGCCTGTATCTGCAGCCTCAACACTTGCATCAGCGTCGGTATCTTCACCACCAACCAGTACAGTCTGCTTCTTCATCTCATCGACGGTAGTCTGAGGTTGTTTTTCTCATGTTAACAAAAAACTGTCATGACGTCGACTTAAAGATTTGAAGCAAAATGAGGTCGTTCTTGCCCTTTTCGGCGCTTTACCTCGGCTTCGGCTACTACCCGCTTAGTCATCAATACTCGGATTATTATTGTTCCATATCCGACAGGGCGCCGCAAAAAAGATATTCCCTTCCTGTATGACATAAGCACAGCTTACCTAAGTTAAGCAGGTCAACCAATCAAGATACTCCATTAGTCACAAAACACCACCTTAAATAGCAAGTCGGCTTCCTTTCCTATGCCTTCGGGCATTTGGTCATAGTAACGATACAGAGAAGATTAGCATGGCCCCTGCACTAAGGATGACACGCTCAATCAAAGAGAAGCTATCAATTTTTTTTTGGCCATTGCGACGACGTTTTGGGAGGTTGAGCGTTGACGGGCATGCAAGAGAGGCATCGGTTCGAAGCGGCCGATGGGCAGGATTTATTTGATTTTATATTTTTGTCGACAAGCAACTGATATAGGGTCAAGTCAACTAACTACAGAAACGAGCAACGAGAATAGAAAGGCAGAAAGGAACAGAGTCTCATTATGATTAAACCGTCGACTACATACGTAACTAGTTGTGTATTTATCTAAGTGGCCAGACCAAAGACAAACAAGGAAACCCGCGTGAAGCTACCTCCCCCTATTTTGCTGTCCCAGGCTTGCCATAGCACCCTTTTTTTTCTTTTCTTTTTTTCTCACCTTCGTCGTTTTGCGTAACTTGTATTTTGTTTGCACCTCCATGATCCATACCCCATTATCCACGTCGAAAGACGGTTCAACCGTGATATTGAAATGTATGTACTCCGTACGTGCAGCACTCTTTGCTTACTCCTTCTCGACGACGGCGGTCAGCAGCTTTCCACCACCAACATTCTGGATGCTGGCCTCGCGGGCGCCAGCAAGGCCGAACTGGGTCGGAACACCCTCAATGCGGTGAGTAGAGTTGATGTTCTTGACCATGGTGATTTGCCAGCAGGTAGCACCTCCTTGACGGGAAGTGATGGTAGAGTAGGCAAGGAAGTATTCCCAGATCTGTTTAACGTTAGCTATACGCTATTTATACGTTAGAGTTTAGGGGGAGAAACTTACGCGGAACCATCGCTTGCCGTACTTGGCCTCGACCTTCTCCCTGTTGGCCATCCAGTTCCTGTACCATCTCCAGAGGGTGGCAGAGTAGTGTACGCCAACGGTGTCAATGCCCTTGATCTCGAAGCCAGCTCCCTCAAGGCGCTCGGTGACGAAGCCAAGTGGTGTGCTTGCGTCAGCACCGGGGAAAATGTACTTGTTCATGAACAGACCCCAAATTAGATCCTCGTATTGCCAGGACTTACGTAGGCCAGCAATCTGGAGGAAGAAAACACCGTCATCGTCAAGCATGTCGTACACCTGTCGCAGGAAAGTAGAGAAGTGGCGGACACCGACGTGCTCGGCCATCTCAAGACAGGTGATCTTCTTGTATCCGCCGGGCACGCTGGGAGCGTCACGGTAGTCCATGCACAGAATGCGGGATTGAGACTCTTCAATGCCAGCCTTGCGAAGGCCGTTGTTGCCCCAGGCAGTCTGGTTGCGGCCCAGAGTAATACCAGTGACATGGGCGCCGTAGTGGACGGAAGCGTACTTGGCGAGAGTGCCCCAGCCGCAGCCAAGGTCGAGCATGGTGTCTCCGGGTTTAAGGCCGATCTTCTCACAGACGACAGCGAGCTTGTTGTCCTGCAGCTGCTCGAGGGTCTCTTCCTCATTGATGTTGCTGATTATGCCAGAGGTGTAGATCATGCGTGGACCCAAGAACCAGCCGTAGAAATCATCACCACGGTCATAGTGTCCACGAACTTGCTCCTCATCTAGGTAGCTGTTAGCATTGAGCTTGTAAAGGTAAGGATATGTAAAAGAAAAATGGATGATCCCCACTCACCCTGGCTTCGGGTATGCATGATAACCTCAGGCATCATTCCAGTCAAGAAATACTTGTACAAGCTCCAGGTGAACTTGAACTGGGCCCAGTCATGTCTGTACTCCAGCATCTCCAGCGCATCACCCTTGAAGTCCACCTGTCCGTCAAAATACATCTCATGGAAGGTCTCCATGGGAATCTTGGACTTGCCATGGTACTTGGCACGGTCATGCTCGCTCAGGAAGTTCAGGTAGTACTCGACAGGGCGGCCGGGATACTTGGCCTTTTCATTCTTTCGTGGAGAGATGGTAGACGCAACGGTCCAGTAGGCCATCAGGATCGGGATGGTGGTGAAAATGGCGAGGAACAGGGTTGTCCATAGTCCACCGGAGACCTGGCGGGCAAGGTATGCAGGTATCAGCACCAGCAGGGAGATGAGCAGAGTGTTGGAGAACGAGTCTGAGCCAGCAGCGTCGGCTGGTAAAGGCGCATTTTTGATCGCGGGATACTATAGTAAATCGTCTATATCAGCATTGACGACCAGGTAAAAATAAATAAAAAATAAAAAATCAAACATGTTGGTTGAGGGTCCCTTGAGTCCACGTATATGGAGGGATGCCCAACAGAAAAGCACAAAAGCTGGTTAGAACAGAGTAAACAAACGACGTACCTCTGTCGTCCGGACGCCGCAGGGCTCAGCATTCGGGCTCACGCACGAGGCAGCTGGGGTCTCGACGAACTCGAATCCTTCAGCAGTGACGGCGGTGGTTGAGGGGGCCGGTTCCTGGTTGACCGACTTCTTCGCCATGGTGAGCGAGGAGGGTAGCTGGCAAGGTGCTGGCTGGGTTTTGGGCGAAAGACAGTGTAAGAACTGCACCGACGGCCGGGGAGAGACAAGACAGCGAGCTCAGGTGCAATTGGTAGATGCGGTGCCTGTCTGAGCAGAGCGAGACGGTCGATACAGCCGGCAGCGGGAGGCAGAGGGTGTTGCTCGCTTTGCAAGGGGGGAAAGTTGAAGGTGGTGAAGATGGACTGTTAGTTCGTTCGTGCGATGGGTGGGCGCTTGGCGGGCCAGCACATGCAGCGCTCGGAGCTTGACGTTTCAGGGGGCAAAAGCGCTAGCTAGGGCAGGCAGCAAACTTATATAGGGACTTAACAGCACTTAAGCAGCGGCAGGGCAACTCCACCGGGAGACCCTTGATATTCTTCAGGCAGATGAAGCAGATGGAGCCTGGAGAGATTGGACCGGCCAGGGGTGTAGAACTGGTTTGAGAACTGGCTGCAGTAGTAGGAGCTATTTATTCCGTGCAAAATAACAAAAAACGAATACTATAAAGATAATACACAGTGTCAGAAAGATACGATGCCCTGGCGCCCTTCCCCCCTTGTACCCCCCTGACCCCCTTCCAGAAGAGATAGAGAAATAAGATAGGTAAGAAAAAAGATAAAAGGAGTTGGTTTAGATGAGAAGCTGGAAATTAGCACTCTCCTCGTCCTCCACAAAGGCATCGTCAACGTTGGTGCTGTCTATACCCAAAAGCTCTTCGGTCGTCTTGACCTCATCGTCAAAGTAGCCGGCAATCTTACACCGGGACCACATCTCAGTGCCAAACGCAGGGGGGCCATAGAGCTGCATGTACAACTCTGGTGAGAGGTGGTCTGTTTCATTCTCCTGTCCGCCGGCATTGTTTGTTGACCTGTTCGTCTTGGAGCTGCTCTTGGGTTGGTCAGTCACTTCTCTTAGAGCTGCCAATGCCTCACGACCCTTGGAGTAGCCCAGAGTGCTCCTTGAGCTGGCTACCGCGGCTGTATGGCGCATGGAAGATGGGTTAGTTGGCTCGGTAGTCTTTTTCTGTTTCGTTGTTGTCGTCGTGGTTGCAGTAGCAGCTTTTGCAGCAGCCTTTGCAGCCAGTCTAGCCGAACTCCTAGTCCGTACACTTTCCTTTGGGTCCAGGGCCAGAGCCTGTGCAGCACTCTTTGATCGGAGGGTAGACACTGTTCTCTCTGACCGCTGGGACTTGGTGGTGGCTCGGCTGACAGGTCTAGACTCCTCTGCTTCCGCTTTGGCGTCGTCTCCTTCTCCTTCTAGCTCAAGAGTGCCAATGCTGTCAATCTGCGCTTGAATCAATTCTTCGATGTGCTTGTTATATGCATCATCGAGCTCTTTCTCTTCTCGCTGCTTGGCTGTCAATCCATCCTCACCCACAGAGGTGTCTTCATAGAGCTTCTCCCATCCGCGGGCGAAGTTGTTTCCTTTGAAGTGTGGGAAGGTCGTGTCGTAGGTAATATATCCATCGTCGTCAGGAAGGGCTATTTCATGCTCAAATTAGCATTCTGTAAACCATACCAGACCAAATTGACTCACGCTTTGGCTTTGGAGGCATGTATTCAATCTCCCTCTCAGGCTCCTCTTCCTCCTCCACGGTCACGGTTTTCTCCTGTGCGGCCTGTTCAGGCAGTGGTGCGGCCTTCTTGACCTTGCGAGTCGACCCTCGTTTGGCACTTCTTTGCTTGATCGTCCCTATCGGCATGGTAGGGGCCGGAGTCTGGAATGCCCGTGCCTTTGCATTAGTCGTCTTCATCCCCAGCGGCGCCCGCGTCATGCCTTAAGCCACATTAGCTATCTTATCCCAACACAGCACATATTCAGGTACGGTCGATAGCTGCTTCACTCACCCGCCGGAGTAGCCAACGCCTTCTTCTCCGCACCTTTCCCCTTGCCCTGCAAAGCCGCATTCTCATCCTGTCCCTTGAGCACCACGCTTTTCCCTATCCCAGCGCCCAACCCCTTCCCGAACGTAAGTGGTCTGTTTTCATCGTGAAGAGGGAGTCTAAACGGCGTTTTCGGGGGCAGCTTGCCCGGCGTCTTTGGCAGGAGATGTCGCATTCCCTGGTTCAACGGCTTTGAGGCCGCAGCCGTCTGGTGCGCGTTCACCAGGTTCTCCTGGCCCTGTCCTCTGATAGACAACATCTCTCCAGCCGTGTCGTCTCTCTCTGTCTGTCTGTCTCTATATATCGCTTTAATCAGTATCTCAACCAGCAGTACTCGTCGTCGCGTGGTCGCCGCTCGTCATCTTGGTCCTGTCGTCTGCTTTGCTTGTCGTCCTCTGCCGGCTGCTGTCTCGCCCTCAGTCTCGCCATCGCCTTGCCTTGTTTTCCCTCCGCCCCGTCGCCCCGGCAACCGCGCCAGGGAGAAACATGTCTCACGTGACATACCCACTTCCACTTACGTAAGCCTCCCCCAAAGCTCCTTTGCTCCTTTTCCACGAGTATCAAGCATCATCTACTTCCACCTCAGCAGCAGACGCAGGCAGCCATATTCTTGCCCAGATACTTAACATCCGCAGACAGACCTCGAAGGACACCCATTCCAGGCCCGCACTAGCAGCCAATACAGCCCACACCAGCCCACCATGGACGGCATCAAGCGGGTATGTTTACTGCCTGCCTCCCGCTGCCGCGGGGCACCAGTCTCGCCTGGGGAGAAAAAGAACACCCCGAAAGACCCCCGTCATCCACCAACAGAGCCCCTTCGTCATTGCACCACGATACCCATGCTAACCATGACCTCCCATGGCAGAAAATCGAGAACATGCGTCAGGAGATCGACGACGGCCTGTCAAAGATCGAAGAACAAAAGGCCCGCATCAAAGAGTTAGAGCAAGAAAACCTAGCCAAAGAACAAGAGGTAACCTCTCTCACCCACCGGAACCAGCTGCTTGAGCAGCGGGTAGAGACTCTCGAAGTCACCCTCAAGGAGGCCAAGACCAAAGCGAGCGAGGCGGCTCAAGACAGTTCACAGAATGAGGCCCTGCAGCGCCGTATACAGCTTATGGAGGAAGAGGCCGAGCAGACCGACAAGACCCTCAGAGAAACCAACGAGAAGTGCGTTCACACCTCTCTCTCCATAGTTGCCTGTATATGAGGCATATGTATGCTAATTCTTGTTGCAGGCTACGCCAAACGGACGTCAAGGCCGGACACTTCGAACGCAAAGTCCAAGCTCTCGAGGCCACACGCGAGCAATGGGAGACCAAGTACGAGGAGATGTCGAAGCAGTACGCTGCCGTCAAGGAGGAGCTCAAGGAGCTGGAGCGGTCTATCAGCGATGTCTAAAGCTTTAGAATGCACAAGATAAAAATTAAACCTCTGTCACGAGAGTCCCTTTTGCCCTCTTTCCTCCTCTTGTCACCATTCTACAACATCCATGGAAAATACTCTTTAATTCCGTCTTCCATCACTATGTCTTTTAGTCTTGCTTCGTTCCAGTGCGTTTTTCACCGCCCTTTCTGCTGGAGTGTCATCATATATCCCCTTTACCAGAGTACATAACTGTGCATCAACAATTCAAGTACATTCGTTCTCTATATTCTATAATCCCTATCCAAAGGCGGTATACATCACCCTTTCTTAGCCTTCCTTGCCTCGGCCTGCTTCTTCTTCCTCCCACGCTCCTTAGCCCTATTCAGCTTCCTCTCCAGCGGACTCTCATACTTAAAATCCCGCTTCCGCTTCCGTTTCTTCTTCACATCTTTATTCGGGTTATCCTTCGTCCATATCTTCTTCTTCTTCGACATTCCGTCGTCCTTCTCTTTGGCTCCATCTTCCTCTTCCTCTTCCTCTTCGTCTCCTGAACCTTCATCTTCATCATCTTTCTTCTCGTTTAGTTCTCTCCTCGGCACCAGCCCCTCCCTGGTAGCTTCAATTTCCTCTACCGTAACGGTCGTATATTTATCTTCATCAATATATTCAGCCTCGTAGTCCACAGGCGGCGGTTCGACGATTCCGCCCCATTCTTCTTCCTCGTCATCATCTCCGCCTTGCTCCGAGCCAGACCCAGACTCTTCCCCCGTGGCAGGGAATCCATTCAGCGCCTCCATCTCAGCTCTATGCCGCTTCAACGCTTCTTCGAATTCTGCCTTTCGTTCTTGTCGGATCTAAGCTCAACCATTAGCATTAGCTTTGGTTCATGACCAATTGGAAGTAAATCACTATCCCACCTTCTTCCGGGTCTCTCTCCGCTCCTCCTTTGCTCTTCTTTCTGCAGCCTCCTGGGCCTTTTTTGCGCGCTGTACTTTTCGTTTGTGAAATCCGGTCAGAAACTCTGCGCGGGAATCTGGGTTGAATGATATTTCCTCCGGCTGTGCGGGGGCCGCAATTTTTCGTTTCTTGGTCGGCGGGCGCATTTTTATGTATTTTGTATAAATATAGCTGTGTCAATTAGCTTGTCTGAGCAGTTAATCAAGCATGGAGTTGTCTCATACCAGAAATAATAGCTATTGTTGTCTGTCGAAGTCTAGAGTTGAATTTATTTTATTTAAACTCGCATTTTTTATCTCGGTCTTGGCGCTTGACGTAAAGCTTGGCATCTTCTTTCTACTCCTCTTGCAGTTATTATTATTTCTCATAATAGTTCTATTTATACAGCGATATATTATGGACAACATGAGAAAAGATACTGCGGAATCATTTTCAACTAAAGCTGGAGAAAAGACTCAAGCATATGTAGCTTCTTGCTCTAATGATGGTTGATCCTTGATAAATACGCTTTTTTCAAATATATTTATTTATCTAGCAGTTCTGAGCATCGACTATATTGAATATCGGCAAAAGCACCTCATACTGAAGTATCAATACACACGTTATAGCTGCTGTTTTGTCTAGTTACCATACTGATGTATGTCAATGGACGTCACTAATTATCGAACCACATCTCAAAAACTGTACCTACATATCCTAGCTTTGAAGATAATACAATTGCTCCTTTTCTTATGCACATAACTGCTCAACCACTTCACCCACGATCCCCAAGCTCATTGTATGTGTATTTCTAGCTGTATACACCATTATTAGCTACATTCACTATCAATCCATTTCGTTGTTGAATACCCAAATGCGGCATTGTAACCTCTCCTCAGCTACATCGAATCACGTGACCGTTCCATGGCCCGAACTGCTCGTTCAAAGGACGCAGTTGGGATCGTGAAACTGAATCGACCTGCACCACCAGATACGATAGCCAACCCATCACGATGCAGCTAAAGACGTGCGGGCTCCTGGCCCTCGGCGCCATCATCTCCTCTGTTGATGCATTCAGAGACACATCTCCGTTCTTCCTCTTCTCGACCAACAGGTAAGCATTCGAAACAGGCAAGCCATAAAGTAGCTGCGGCTAACATATATACTTCTTCCAGCTTCAAAACACAGTCATCCCAACTCCAATCCGGGAGGTCTCTGCTTTCGTCAGTCTCGACGGAGCTCTCTTCATGTCCCTCGGACTTTTATATTCTAGTCTCCCAGCCCGGCGTGCATATCCTAGACTTCAGCAACCGGAGATCAGCTCCGCGACTACGAGAACGAGTATTGCAGCAGGATGATCTTATCAAGTCGAGCTTTTCCGTCAGTGAAGTGGTTGGCGGGTTCGATGCTGCATCACTACAAAAGCAGCTAGAGAAGGAGTGCAAGGCCGAGACGATCGTGGTTAACGGTGACGGTAGGTGGTGATGCCTTGCTTTCTCCCGGGCTGCTACCTGCATGGAATACCAACTGACTTTCATTAGTCCTTCCATCAGGATACAAGCACCGACCACAGGTTATAATGGTTGAATTTCCTGCTCTACCGACAGACATCAGCAGGTCGAGCCAGCTCGTTGAAAATGGTCTGTCCCAACAACACTGTACGGCGGTACTTTAACAGGTATATTCTAACCACTGGATATAGATGGATTCCTTGCGACCTTGATCGACCTGCTTCCGTCCTCCAACTATACCGTCCTATACACAACTACTCCACGGGGAACTGAGCCAATCGCCGATGCCGATATTGGCCACTTCGAGATGGGTGGTAGCACTCTCCAGAACCCCCTCACCTTCAAACGGGAGTTCCAGGGTCGATCTTCGCACGACGATAAGCCCAAGAACAAGAAGAAGGGCTCTTTATTCACCGACTACCAGTTCCTAAGCCCAGGTAAGGACTGAGACCTCTCTATAAATAATTCTATTTACCCTCTAACGCGAGTAGGTCTTTTCATGGGCTTGATCACCACTGTCATCCTAGGTACTATTCTCTATGTAGGCCTTTCTGCCTTGAACAGTCTACAGGTCTCGTACGCGTCTTTTGATAAGGAGAATGGGCCTGCTGGCGCTGCTGGCAAGAAACAGCAATAAGCAGTAGTATCTCACGCTTAGAGCTCGGGGTTGGTTTCGTTTTTCTTGGGTCATCTCATTCGTACATTGTCATCTCTCTTGCCTCTGTATCTTCATCAGTATACTTGTTTATGCAGCACGTCTTGTCCATCTATCCAGCTACTTAATATATCATCTTCACTTGAACTTCCCGTTCCTTTTATATACACCAGTCTTGGCGCGCTTTTCCCTTTTGGGCTGTTGTCTCTGCGACTTCAAATCAAACTTGCAGCGGCAAACATCAGAGACAAGACAGCGAGCCGCAAAAGCACCATCGTCGAAGAAGCACCACCTGTCGGCTATAGACACTGATATCCACCGTCTGATCGCTCGTTTCTGGCGCTCCGGCTGCCTCTCGTCCGCTGCCTCCCGTCTATCTCGCGCCTTGACATGGCAGCTCGACTGCTTCGTCTCCGCTAACCACCCCCTTTAATAAGTGAGTAAATAAAGCCGTCACTGGCCCAGCAACAGGAGACTAAACATGATAATCCAGGCTCTTTTCACTCGCTTCACGTCTATTATACTTGGGGCTCGCCATAGGAACTGGTATAGACGCTCGCTAACCCGGACTTGATCTTTTTGCTCAACCAGTCCGAACAACCGCCAACATGAGGCTCTCAGGAGGCAAAGTCTCTCGCTCGACACTCCTCCTATGCTTTCTATTCATATGCCTCGCTCTTTTTGCAGGCCATACGATGGCTCAGGATAACAAGAATCCAGCGCCGGGCAATAACCCCGCGCAACAACCCAATAACGCACCACCACCTCCTCCGGCAAAGACAGATAACCCCCCCAATACACCTGCGTCGAACCCGGCCCCTGCGCCGACTGAAAATAAACCAAATGATGATAATAAACCGGACAACACTGATAATGCACCGAAACCTTCCCCTCCCGCGAATACGGACGACAAAAAGCCTGGTGAGACCGTGAACCTACCAACACTCGGCAGTAGCACCGAAAGTGAGCCATCAACGACAAAAGAATCACAATCAAGTACTTCCATTTCCCTTCCCAGCAATTCTGATTCGGACAGTGGGCCGGGTTTCTCTCTGCCCACGCTTACGGGTATTCCTCAAATCCCCACGGCTACGATCCCGCCTAAAAAGAATGCTCCGTACCTGCAGCATTCCAACCTGCCGGAAGGAACTGTTTTCATTGGCGTGGGAGCCGGGCTTGGACTCATTTTTGTCGCTGTGTTTGCATGGCGTGCGCTCGTAGCATGGTCAATCAACCGCTCTGTCCGCCGTGCTGCCACCGCACACCAAACAGATGCGGCGGCTGCCCTTCTCAACCCGGCCAAGCGCAAGAGCAAGGCCTACCGCCAATCCAGAGGTGGCTCCATGTCCCTTGAGAAACTCCACAGCGGAAATACGTCTAGCAACCGACACTCTGCTATTCACCGCAAAAGCCAACCGCCCAACTCCAGTCTTTTCTTCTCCCCGACTGCTGGAGCGAGCAATTTGCATGCCGCCGGTAATAGAGCCTCAGGATATCTCCCGGCAGGCTATTATGCCGCTAGCGGGGCCACTCCTGGCTCGGGAGCAGGTCTTCAACACAGCCCTTCCTCAATTGGCCTTGCTCCTCTTGGTCCCCAATCACAAGGTTACTCACGAACAAGGTCAACAGGACCAACGCCTCCAGACTCGCCTGCTCTATCACCTAACGCGCGGAGATATGAACAAACTCATCCATCTACAAGCAGTGTAAACCTCTCGTCACCTCCACAGGGCCGCGCACCAAGCGCATACCTTGAAGACCTCTTCGAAAACCACCCCACAGGCCCTCAGCGATAATCTCGCTCGTATATATATAACGCTATAATATCCCGTTTATGCCCCCTTAGATATCCTAGTTCATTCTATCTGCTCTATCTAGACAGCTACATCTTGTTTGATTATTTTGACAGTCATTTTCCCACCCGTTTCATCCGCTAATCTCACCCTGTGAGCGTGCTTGAGTCGAGCTATTTGAGATTAAGGTCTAGCAGGAGTTACTGGTTTCCTTGTCCTATTGTTTTGCTATGCTTCATGGTTGATTGGTTTGTGGTTTGTTTTAGGTATTTTTACTTATATTATTGAAGTTAAAAGAGATCGACTTGGGTCTTTGGATTCGTATCACATCTTCCATTTTCTCCTTTGAGTATGCCATCGCCTCAGAACATTTGAGAACCTAGAAACCAAAGTGCCTACATGAAAAAGATGCCGGGCCTTTTGAGTTGAAGCGCGCGTCTAACTGAAGTCTTGGCATGAATTTATGCATCCCTCCTGATAAGCTTCTTGCCGACGCCGATAAAGAATAAAAAAAAACGTCGAAAATATGGCAAACAGTCCAACACCAAGATCGCAGCGCATTTTCCTTCCTGTAGCTGCCGGAGCCTAGGACTGTATACCGAGATAACTGCTTGTACCTATTACTTCATAATGCCCCGTAAGTCATGGCGAACAATTAAGCGTCCCGCTTGAGTCAGACAGCATAGCTAACAACCATTTGACTGAAGCAGCGGATACCCAGGAAGACGATGATCCTATAACTGCATCGTACGACATATTCATAACTGACTCTCAAATCCGCCGATTACTACTTCAATACCCTGACCGCCCCGCCGACCAACCATACAACGACTCCATCGGCCAAAAACCCTTAGAATTCAGACTTAAGCCCAAGACCGGCCTGGTGGAACTAGATATACCGATTGACACTCAGGTGAACTACGATGAGGCCAAGGGTCTACGGTACGGTAATGCGCTGGCCAAGAGTAGAATTACGCAAGAGAATGGCTCCCATGGTATGGCGGGTGGATTTAATGTGAACGGTGGTGGTATAGGGAAGTTCAAAACAGAGGGTACAGGGGCGGATGATGTGAATGTTTATATGGATATGGACGACGAGGATAGAAAGGCGGGTGTCAAGATGACTACACAGGTCTTGGGAGGAAGGATAAAAAAGCCAGTTGATGGAGATCCAGTTTACATGCTGGGGGCTTTTAGAGATAGTAAGTATTCTCTTTCTGTCTATATGCGACAGTTAACTAATTGGTGCTCTAGATGAACTACATCTTGCACCGCTGGAAGCAGTAGTGCAGCTTCGACCGCAGTTACATCATATTGATGCATATGATGAAGTATCTGTGAAAAGCAAGGCGATGGCCAAGGCTAAGAAGGATATGGATGAGGATTCAACTTCGCGAAATGCTGCCATGGAAGCTCGAGCAATCGACATGAAGGTTAAGTCTGCAGAGACAGAAGGCGCCAGGGCAGTTGGAAACAATGAGCTACTTCTCAAGCTCTTCCAAGACGAGAAGTGGGAGAAATACAGATGGATAGATGAAAACGTATGCATGCTTCCGGCTTCCGTCTGTCCGTCGACAACTGCTGATCTCTACTCTAATATAGGACCAAGAATCATGGGATAAATATGACCAGTATATGTTTAATGAAGGCCTTGAAGAGCCTGTTCAGCTGCAGTCGGCTATCACAGCAGACGATTACTTGGATAGCATGAGCGCTCCCAGAGTCGACCCTACCAGGCCTGAGATGACTGGCTGGGCAATGAAGAGGAGGCAGCAGATACGGAGAGCAAGCAGTAGCCATAAAAAGGGAGGAAAGCCTCAGGCCGAAAATGATGGTGACGATGACGGTGATATAGCCATGACCTAGCTATCTTATAGGAAAAATGTCAACACCTATCGCCTCGTCGTCCGTCTACATTTTTGATCTTTCATAGCCCGTAATTCATCTCATGGATCGTACTTGCGGCGGCCTCTGGAAATTTATATGCGGACCTTAGTTTCTCCGCCCCGAAGTCACTTGGTGATATTCCGTATCGAGACTAGCGCAACTGCTGACCTGCATGTCACGTGAATCAGGAACGAAATTTTTCCACGTCAAAAAGTTTTATGATCTTATCGAGTTTTCGATTCCGACTTCTTCGAGTTCTTCGAGCGAGCTTCAAGGGGTTGGATGCGGCCAAAAACTCCTTTCGTTTCTTTCTATTCTATTGTTGTTTTATTAATTGATAAACCTGATGTTGTTTATTTACTTGTTTGATTATTATTACAATTAATTGTGTCCTTTCTAATTCACTCCTCCGCCCTCATCTCAGCCATGCTCTCCCGCGTAGCCCACAGAAAACATGCCCTCTACAGGCTACGACAAGCTCATGAGCCTCTCGTGCTACCTTGGCTATGCCCGGCACTTTTACGATCTCAGTTGACAACAAAATGCGGTCCAATTCGCCCGATTGCGAAGCAAAATGCGGCCTCGACTATCGTTCAGCTGACCTCCCGTTCTCTCGCAACGGTGAGATGGGGAGCCATGGATGACCATCATTCTACCTACATCCCGTTTGAAGGCTTGGATACGTACAAACCAGTCAAAGAACCGGATACGCTACCCCCTCAGTTCACTTCTCGACCTCCTCTATCAGACCCGTCCGATCCGGTCGATCGAGACGCTTCATCTGTGATCATCCTCAATCCCCTTCTATCCTCGAAACCGACATCTCTAAGAAAGATAAAAAGCATTGGTGGTGACCTCGATGAAATGCTTATCAATTTGGATGTCAGCTTATCGGCTGGGATGTTTAAGCGTGCTAGCCTCCTGCTTCGTCGTCTTGCTGCCGCATACCCCCAGGAATCCCCAGAGTTGCTCGATCTACACAACAAGTATCTACGGTCCATGATAACATACATGATTGTCAATCGACAGCCTGATCTTGTATGGTATGCACAAAGGTGGTATGAGGTTGATATGGGCCTGCTATCGGTTAAGCCTGATGCCATCACCCTTGCGTGGATGCTGCGTATGAGTTTGAGGATGCTAGCTGGCCCAAAACGCGAAAGAACGGTCCGGAGATACTGGCAGTCTGCGGTATCAAGAGGCATCCACGAGGACATTCTTCAATCATCAATCTTACCCGAATCAGAACTTGGTTTGCTTTCCGAGGTAGGTGATAAGTCAGATAATTTATGGCCAAAAACATATGTGGCAAACGCTAATTCAATTTGATAGATCTGCTTCCATGTATCGGAATCTTCTGCAGGCAATGTTGAGCCCGATTTGGCTGGCCCAGATATGGAACTAGATTTGAAACCTAAAGTCACCGACGAATCCGTTCTGCCACCGAATGAAATCCTCAACACCGATCAAAAGGGATTGGGCCTCGAGTCCCTGAGAGAATCTCTCTCACTGTTTAACCCCTCAACCGAATTCACCCCAAAGAAGCTCTGGGGCCGAACACCTGAAGAAAGGGAGCAGAATAGGAAGCGTCTGAGACAAGAACAGCTCGAGAGAGACTCTCTAACATCAGCCATTGAGCGTTGGAGAAAAGAGAGCGAGGGAGTCATCGGACAAAGGCGTCAAGTGGAAGCCAAACTGAATGCATTCATGTATGAATGGTATCAGGGTGTCCTCGGTAAAATCAAAGAAGAATTGGAGCTGGCTAAACGATCGGAGTCGAAAAAGAAACTGACTCCAGAGGAAAGCGAACGTTGCGAATACATCCCATTTCTACTGGCCATCGGTCCAAGCAAGCTTGCCGCAGTCACCATCCTGTCCGTTCTAGGATCCATTGGAAGCTCCGGAATGGACAAAGGCATTAAGCTGAGCTCTCTGTTTACCAACATTGGCCGTGCTGTAAAGGACGAATACATCATCGAAACCACCCGTCGGTCAGCTGTCGAGGAGGCTCAAAGCGAAAATGAGGTTTACTATCTCAACAAGACATTCCGACAAATGAAAGTATACAATTCGACGGGAAAGTTCAGATCTTACATGCAGAAGCACACTAAGGACCAGCCCCCTGTGCATTGGCCTGCTTCTACCGAAATCAAAATCGGTGCTCTTTTATCCTCGATGCTATTTTCTACAGCCGAAATACCTACCTCTCACAAAGACCCTGTAACCGAAAAGGTCACGTATGCAAAGGAGCCTGCATTTCAACACGTTTACCAATTGCAAAAAGGGCATAATGTCGGGTATGTTCAGCTTCACGAAAAGGTGGTCGAAAGGTTACGAAAGGAGCCGTCTGGAAATCTACTAGCGAAACATCTTCCGATGGTTTCAACTCCACGACCATGGGTATCAAACAATCAAGGTGGATTTTTGACCCAGCCGACACAAGTTGTTCGTACTCGACATGATGATGCTCAAAGCCAATATCTACAAGCCGCTTCGGATCGAGGGGACCTGGATGAGCTTTATAAGGGTCTAACTATCCTAGGAAAGACAGGCTGGAAAATCAACCGTCCGGTTTTCGATGTGATGCTCGAGGCTTGGAACTCTGGAGAGGAGGTCGCCAACATTGTTGCTGCCAATCTCAACCTTGCGGAGCTGGAAAAGCCGGATGCGGATGATCACGAGGCTGTGAAGGCTTACTACCGCGCAAAGACTCGTGCAGACAACAAAAAGATGGGTAACCATTCTCAGCGTTGCTACTTGAATTTCCAAATGGAGATTGCGCGAGCATACCTCAATGAATCGTTCTACCTCCCTCATAACATGGATTTCCGTGGACGAGCGTACCCTCTTCCTCCATACTTCAACCAAATGGGAGCAGACAATTGCCGTGGCCTGCTTCTATTTAGTGAGGGACGAGTACTTGGCGAAAGCGGTCTAAGATGGCTAAGAATCCATCTTTCGAACGTCTTTGGATTCGACAAGGCAAGCTTTCAAGAAAGAGAACAATTCGCCATTGACCACGTCGACGATATTCTGGATTCTGCCAACAACGGACTGAAGGGGAAACGATGGTGGCTACAGGCTGCCGATCCATTCCAGTGCTTGGCTGCATGTGTAGAACTGAAGAACGCTCTTAGTCTACCTGATCCAACACAATACGTTTCTCACCTTCCAGTACACCAAGATGGTTCTTGCAACGGTCTGCAGCACTATGCGGCACTTGGTGGTGATGCAATCGGTGCTCGTCAAGTGAACCTCGAACCTGGTGACCGTCCTTCAGATATCTACACTGCAGTTGCTGAGCATGTCAAAGCTTCAATTGCTAGTGACGCCAAAGCTGGGGATCCTATTGCAAAGCTGATGGATGGCAAGATTACTCGGAAGGTTGTGAAACAAACCGTCATGACAAACGTTTACGGAGTCACCTTTATTGGCGCCACCAGGCAAGTTCGACGGCAAATTGAAGATCATTACCCAGAGCTCGCGGAATCCGACGAAATTTCCAAATGTGCAGTTCACGTTTCCAGAGCAATCTTCTCAGCTTTGAATTCCATGTTTAGCGGTGCACACGATATCCAGTTCTGGCTAGGAGACTGCGCCAACCGAGTTACCCGCTCTCTTAACCCCAGTCAAATCGAGGAGATCCGTAAAGAGCTTGACTCACCTTCGAAAACCGATTTGTCGAAGAAATTGAAGTTCAATAACTCTGTTATCTGGACCACACCCCTGAAACTCCCAGTTGTTCAGCCGTACAGGGAAGCGAAAGCGCGTCAGATTCCAACTAGTTTGCAACTCTGCACGATTAAAGACATTCGTGGAGCAAATGAAGTCAACCGTCGAAAGCAACTGCAGGCATTCCCGCCGAACTTCATCCACTCTCTGGATGCCACACACATGATGCTATCTGCTATCAAATGTGACGAGCTCGGCCTTACCTTTTCTGCTGTTCACGACTCCTTCTGGACTCACGCAGGAGATATTGACAAGATGAACCGTGTTCTGCGCGATGCATTCGTTCGCATGCATTCAGATGATATTGTCGGTAGATTGGCTGCGGAATTTAATGCAAGATACTCGAACAACCTCTACCTTGCTCAAGTCCGGCCAAACACCCCACTGGCCAAGAAGATCAAAGCTCTCCGTGCGGCCAAGGGGCGATCAGGAAAGCAGGATAAAGTTTACGAGCTTTTGGAAGAGTACAAACGCATTGAACTGCTCAAGTCAGAAGATCCTGCTGAGCAAGAGCAGGGTCGAAATATGACCACTCCTGGAAGCCTCTTTGCCGCGACTGAGGGGGCGGATGATACCCTGGTGTCTGTTCAATCTCTTGGTGTTGCTGGTATGGGCCACGTTCCTCCTCCAGAAGAGCAGAAGGCACTCGAGGACGCAATGACAGCGGAGAGTAGCTCATCTCCAGTTGACGCGGTACCGGAAATCCCTGAAGTCAAAGGACCCCAGGAATGCGAGGCGGATGCAGAATTATCCACGAAGCCGAAGAAAAAGTCAAAAGCCCAAGCTGCTTCTGTTTGGGTCTGGCTGCCCTTGACCTTCCGTGAAGTCCCCAAGAAGGGTGAATTCGACGTCCGTCGCCTCAAAGAAAGCCAATACTTCTTCTCCTAAATGATACCCAAACCCTCGATTTCCCACCGCATTTTCTCCTTTATACCACTTACCTCGACCCCCTGTATATAATTTTTTTTCCCCATTCCACATTGTGCATTTAGCGGATATTCGATTATCTTCTGTATTTTTGGAACTCTCCAGACGGGCTGCATATCCTGACATCATCTCCTGCACTTACCTTCTCCCTTGTACTTTTACCTTTTTTCTTCACCTTTTCGGATTGTTCGGTGTTTGATTGGTGTTTGGTGTTGAAAAGAGACATGAAGATGGGATGTATACATATGCCTTTATTACTACTTTTTATACGCTTACGCGCAAGGCCAAGACCGGCATGTCGATAGCCGAAATACGACAGCAAAGATGAGCAGCAATCTCAATGAATATACATTTACACTCAACTTCTTCTTGCCTCTTTGTTCCATATTATCTACATCAAAAACAATCTCCCTTGACAGTGGATGATGGGCTAGGCGAATCAACCGATCGTGAGAGTACAGGTTGATGCTGAAAGGGATGGGATGGTCTACCATCTGTCATTGTGTCCCGGCCCGGCCCGTCGTGGGCCGCTGCTTGATGCTGGCTTCAGTTTCAATTTTGCACACAATTTAAAAACAAAGTTCTCCTCTTGATGTTGGTACTCCTGTGCCGTCCCCCAGTTTGGAGTTGTCCAAGTCGTTGCCCAAGGAAGATTGACGACATCTTTCGAGAATACTAACATATTCACCCATTCGAATATACGGAGCTGGACGCAATAGATCACAGCATGTGATGGGTTTCATTAATAGGTTTGGATTTGCCTAAATATGACGGAGTTTTTTTATTCAGAGAGCAAGAGAATAGGGTCGCCTCGATGCCCAGTCCGAATATTGGTTAACCACCCGTCAATAAAACATGGCCGAAATACCCCTAAGCTCGTCTAGCATATCATTTCGCCCCGGGTGCGCATTAATAAACGCATCTGTTCATCTGCTCGACGGCCAGCTTGTTAGTGATTCCTGTAGCCAAAAGGAAGGCTATGCTATCAACAACCCACGTACCTCGCATCGGAAGCAACCCCAGTTAGGCGGGTCACATTCCAAATCAGAAAAACAAAAACGGCTGCAGCTCTCTCCCTATACCATGAACTACGTTAGCAGAATGGATTCAAAGGGTTTATAGCGCTGTCAGCCTACATGGCGGCGCAGATTGGCAGGGCCAGCGGGTGTCTTTGGCAAAGCCATAGCGAGAGCAGCGAAAGTGGCGCAGATAACCCAGGAGGCTTTCATGTTGGCTTTATGTGTTATTTCATGCGTACGTTGAACCCATTCGCTAGAGATTTATAGATTTGCAATTCGCATCTCGATGGCTAGAAGAGGAGCAGGTTTATATAGGCACACTCAGGAGAGCCGGGTAAGCACCTTCCTGCCCTGCTACTATTTACTGTTGCTTTGGACATCTCAGTACTGGGTATAGATATGCATACTTCACACCGGCTAATGCGGTTTTGGAGCTAGAAATAGGGTGTGACTTGGTTTAATCAATAACTAGCTGGTTACCTGCTGGCGTTTAGTAGTAGATATTTGTCAATGCTGTAGCTGCACCATGTTTGCCTTGCCCTTGGTGACTCTGCACATTGCAAAGTAAAGGTGAGTCTAGGTCTGCTGCCTGTTAAAAGCAGTTAATCTAGTTCTATAGCCAGGCTGCAAAGCCCCTTGGCCATTCAAATAGCTAGCCTTATCCAGGGGTTTACCAACCGTTACGCCGCAGCTGCTAGGGAGCTTATAGGATAACCCCAAACTTATATGCAAACAAGTGGATTCAATGGATTTCTAGCAAGTCTGTAACCCTGCAGCCAACCAGGATATCATAGTCAGCTGTCTAGGGCAGATGTTATTAGTAGCAGTGAAGTTTTTATTCTGGGTGTTAGTTGTAGACTAGAAAGACACCGGGAGTATATCATGGAACTGTTGATATCACGGGACTTCACTAGGTGTAGAGACTC
>NW_003315264.1:5387-49514 GCF_000151505.1 Trichophyton verrucosum HKI 0517 | reverse complement strand
AATATACTAACATTCGATAGTATGTTTGATGTCGGCGGCCAACGCAGTGAACGCAAGAAATGGATCCACTGCTTCGAAAACGTCACCTCCATCATCTTCTGCGTCGCCCTCAGCGAATACGACCAGGTCCTGCTCGAAGAAAGCAACCAGAACCGCATGATGGAGTCCCTCGTCCTCTTCGACTCCGTCGTCAACTCGCGCTGGTTCATGCGCACCTCCATCGTCCTCTTCCTCAACAAGGTCGACCTCTTCCGCCAGAAGCTCGGCCGCTCCCCGCTCAACAAGTACTTCCCAGACTACTCCGGCGGCAACGACGTCAACCGCGCGGCCAAGTACCTGCTCTGGCGCTTCAACCAGGTCAACCGCGCACATCTCAACCTCTATCCTCAGTGCGTATATACTTCCTTTCTTACAGTTTTAAGTCTTATACTAACATGCTGTAGTTTGACACAAGCAACCGACACGTCGAATATCCGGCTGGTCTTCGCCGCCGTCAAAGAGACCATCCTCCAAAACGCCCTCAAGGACTCCGGAATATTATAACCTCGTCCCCCTACCTCTCTTCTATCCGACTACCACCACCACCACCACCATTACTACTTCCCGCTTCTACTTCATGAGATACCACTTACATACCCACGACTTTTTGACTTCAACCGGCGTTCACTGTTGTTCTGTCTGTTCCTCTCTTCTTGTCTGTTTTACTGCCGTGTTTTATCTTTTTTTTTTCCCATCTCTCTTCTTTTTTACTCTCTCATCTACCAAACGGGACGACACTGTACCGGCGCGGCGTCCTCTTTTTTTCTATTCCATTCCATTTCCTTTTTCTATTTCCTTTATTTCCTCGGTCATCTTCATCTCATCAGCGAGTTTCTTTGCCTTTCTCTTTCGTTTTCATATCTTCTCTTCTCACTCTCCTTATGACGCTGCACGCCCGCCCAAGCACTGCACTATATCTATTCGATTTCTCTCTCTCTCTCTCTCTCCTCCCTTGAAAAAAGACGCCTCCCCCTTTCTTGGTTCGTCCCTTTTACTACTCACTTTCCTTACTACTTTTTTACTATTCGGTTAATGCATCACTCACGACCAAACCCACCTCTACATTAATATCATTCCTCCCCTCCACCCGACCTACTCCTCTACCTTCTCTACCTCTCTACCTATCCTCCTACCATGCCTCCTCGACTACGCCATGTTCCAACCTCTCCATCTACCCTGTTTCTTCCTTGCCTCTGCCAAAAAGAAAAAACGAACCCACCCCCTTTTTCTTCTTCTTCTCCTTCTCCTTCTTCTCCTCCTTAACTTCTTGCTATCCCCCCTTTTTTTTTATCGTGATGATGTACGAGAACCCCGTCTCTCTCTCTCTCTTATAACTTATCTATCTCTCTCTGTGTGTCTCGACTTTGACATTCTATCTTCCATCTGTGATGTGCTATTAAACTACCGCTTCTCTCTTCGCCCTGACTTCTCCCTCCAGCTCATCTAGATTAAGCTTAAGCTCAGCATCTCATGTCCATCTTTCTCCAGCTCGTAACAAGAAGCCCGCAGACCAAGCAACTAAAGCAGAGTTAAGCTACGTAGTAAAAGTAACTAAAACTGTCCAACCTTGCTATTTATATGTTGATGTTGGCTGGCCAGCTCCTTGTTGGATGCTGCGAGATTTACCTGGCAGACAAGGAAGACGGACGCCGGCCCGTCGAGGGATGTCCGGCTTCATCTACTGCAATATGGAACCCGGAGACTGCTAATCCGCCGTCTATCTCTCTGTCTATCTCTGTCCATCCTGTCTATCCTGTCTATCTAATGGTTATATGTGCCTGTCAGCCAGGTCTGTCTGTCTAACCGTCTCATGCAAGCTGTGCTGCCCGGGCAAGGATACTTACAAGTTACCTTCACCTTTAGCTTGCCGTCGCCACCAGCGCCGACCTCGAACTTGATAAGCTCGTCTCTTCCCGGCCTGCGACTTTAAGAGAGCTTCTCATTCTTCTTCTTCTTCATTCTCGTTTCCGTCTTCTTCTTCTCCGTCTTCTTCTTCTTCCAGGCTGTGCGACTTTTGCGTCTTCTCGTCCTCGCTGCCCCTCTGCCCGCACGCCTCTAACTACATCACCAACCAACTACTACACCAAACACCACAACTCCACCCAACATCACCACAGACGGAGCTAGAAGAGAAAAGACTCAAGAGCAGAGAACAGAGAAAAATGGCTCCTGGCATCGACACCTCCCACCAACCTCGAGAGCGCCGGCCGTCCGTCGGGGCTCCGCATTCAGACCTCCAGGGCCCCGTCGGACCAGGCTTCTCGCGTCCCAAGCACAAGCGGACCTTCACCGGCTTTGGGCCTAAGGACATCAAGTCCGTCGAGGCCAGCATCCCCGAGCCCCAGCGAGCTGCGTGAGTCTTCCCTGTCTGCTCTAGTTTTTACTCTAGTTTACTTGTGTGGTGCTGTGGGTACTAACGGTGGTGCAGGTGGAAGAAATACGTAAGGATGCAGCAGCGAATACACCATCTGACCAGCTGGTTAACTACCAAGTTCCTAACTAACCGACTAAATTGACGGGAATAGGCCCCCAAGGAATTCGAGACCAAGGAGGAGTTCGAGGTTGGTTGGCCCTGGCTGTCTTTTGCTTGGGGATATTCTACTGACTAGTTGCTGCAGTCCGAGGTCGTCCGCCATGTCGAGACCAGCTTGGCCCGCTCCATCTTCAACTGTGACGAAGTGTACGTTGGCCAAATGCAAGACTGCGGAGTAACTAGCTTAGTTACCAACAGAAGACCATGAATGCTGATACTTCTGGGTAACTAGAGCTGCCTACTCGGCGACGGCCCTGGCCTTTAGGGACCGCCTGGTCGTCGAGTGGAACAAGACCCAGCAGCGCCAGACCTTCAAGGACCAGAAGAGAGTCTACTGTAAGCCCCCCTCTCTGGCTTAATTTATTATCACCTGCTAATAGACGGAGATCTCTCGCTGGAGTTCCTCATGGGACGAGCCCTGGACAATGCCATGCTCAATGTCGGCCTGAAGGACCTCGCCAAAGGTGCGCCCTCTCTCGTATCCAAATCCCGGTTATCGAGTTTATCTTATGGAGCAACAAATGCCCCCCAAGTTCCTCTGCTTTTAAGTCAAGTGCTAATGTTACGTCATAACTAACTAGATGGGCTGGGCGATCTCGGGTTCCGCGTCGAGGACATCATCAAACAGGAGAACGACGCTGCCCTGGGCAATGGAGGCCTCGGTCGTCTGGCTGCCTGCTTCCTCGACAGCCTGGCCTCGCTCAATTACCCGGCCTGGGGCTACGGCTTGCGCTACCGCTACGGCATCTTCAAGCAAGAGATCGTCAACGGGTACCAGATCGAGGTTCCAGACTACTGGCTCGATTTCAACCCCTGGGAGTTCCCACGCCACGACGTCACCGTCGACATCCAGTTCTACGGATGGGTCCGCAAGTACCAGGATGAGAACGGCAAGACCGTCCACTCATGGCAGGACGGCGAGATCGTCCAGGCCGTCGCCTACGATATGCCCATCCCGGGCTACCAGACGCCCACCACAAACAACCTGCGTCTCTGGTCCTCCAAGGCCGCCAGCGGTGAATTCGACTTCCAGCGCTTCAATGCCGGAGACTACGAGAGCGCCGTCGCAGACGAGCAGCGTGCCGAGACCATCTCCGCCGTGCTATACCCTAACGACAACCTCGACAGGGGTAAGGAGCTGCGTCTGAAGCAGCAGTACTTCTGGTGCGCCGCCTCGCTCTTCGACATCGTCCGTCGCTACAAGAAGACCAAGCGGCCCTGGAGCGAGTTCTCCGACCAGGTCGCCATCCAGCTCAATGATACCCATCCTACTTTAGCCATTGTCGAGCTCCAGCGTATCCTAGTCGATGAGGAAGGCCTCGACTGGGACGAGGCCTGGCGTCTCGTCTCCAACACCTTCGGCTATACCAACCACACCGTCCTCCCCGAGGCACTGGAGAAGTGGTCTGTCCCGCTGATGCAGAACCTGCTGCCCCGTCACCTCCAGATCATCTACGAGATCAACATGGCCTTCCTGCAGCACGTCGAGCGCAAGTTCCCCAAGGACCACGACCTGCTCAGCCGCGTCTCCGTCATCGAAGAGACCCAGCCCAAGATGGTCCGCATGGCTCACATCGCCATCATCGGCTCGCACAAGGTCAATGGCGTCGCCGAACTGCACTCCGACCTCATCAAGTCCACCATCTTCAAGGACTTCGTCACCATCTACGGGCCAGACAAGTTCGGCAACGTCACCAACGGCATCACCCCTCGCCGCTGGCTGCACCAGGCCAACCGCAGACTCTCAGACCTCATCGCCTCCAAGCTCGGCGGCCACGAGTTCCTCAAGAACCTCACCTTGCTCGACAAGCTGGAAGGCTTCATCGACGACAAGGAGTTCAAGACCGAGTGGGCTGCCATCAAGACCGCTAACAAGGAGCGTCTGGCCAAACACATCCTCGAAACCACGGGCGTCAAAGTCAACCCCAAGGCCCTGTTCGATATCCAGGTCAAGCGTTTCCACGAGTACAAGCGTCAGCAGCTTAACATCCTGGGTGTCATCCACCGCTACCTCCGCATCAAGGCCATGAGCCCCGAGGAACGCTCCAAGCTGGCCCCTCGTGTCTCCATCTTCGGTGGCAAGGCTGCTCCAGGATACTGGATGGCCAAGACGATCATTCACTTGATCAACAGCGTGGGCGCAGTGGTCAACAACGACCCAGACGTCGGCGACTTGCTCAAAGTCATCTTCATCGAAGACTACAACGTCAGCAAGGCCGAAATCATCTGTCCTGCCTCCGACATCAGCGAGCACATCTCCACCGCCGGCACCGAGGCCAGTGGAACAAGTAACATGAAATTCGTCCTTAACGGCGGTCTCATCATCGGAACCTGCGACGGTGCCAACGTGAGTCTCCTTATATTCATTCTACCTTTCCTATCCATTGCTAACCTGTGCTGTTAGATCGAAATCACCCGCGAAATCGGTGAAAACAACATCTTCCTGTTCGGCAACCTGGCCGAAGACGTCGAGGACCTTCGCCACGCTCACGTCTACAACCCCTCAAGCATCACCCTTGACCCTTCGCTGTCCGCCGTCTTCGACGCCATCCGCGCCAACACCTTCGGCGACGCAAACTCCTTCTCGGCAATCATCGACTCGATCACCCAGCATGGCGACTACTACCTGGTCTCCGACGATTTCAACTCCTACGTCAAGACGCATGATATCATTGACGAGGCCTTCAAGGACAAGGACGGATGGGTTGAGAAGAGCATTCTGAGCGTTGCCAGGATGGGTTTCTTCTCGTCTGATCGTTCTATTGCCGAGTATGCCGAGGGTATTTGGAACATCGAGCCTTTGGACGTTACCAAGTAAAATTACTTACTTGAACATGTGATGTGATGTGATGAAAGGAAGTGAAAAGGGGGAGGATGATGATTTTCCTTTATCTTGTTGATCTCTAATTTGTCGTTGTTTTTTTCGTGGTAAAATTGTTCCCAGATACAGAGCAGTGCTTGTTATAGCAAGCACAGACAGAATAGCAAATAGCAGTTAATTTGATCTATCTCAATTGATATTCAAACTCCCGAGTCAAGAAGCCAGCTAGACCCACGGCGGCGCAGCGAACCACAACACCTTTTCAGCCTCAAGCTCATCCTGGTAATCTTCATCCGGAAACGCATCTCGTATAATCTTCTCCCTATCCGCCGCTCCCTCTATAATATATATCCCCTTCGTAAACTCCCAGTATTCAGGATAATATCCCGCACACTCCCAGTCCACGATACCAGACAACTTCCCACGCTCAATAATGATATTATAAAAGTTCAAATCAGCATGCGAGAAGAACGACCGATACGATCGGGAGTGAACGTGAGCAACAGCCTGTTTCGTCTCGGCAAAGATAAACTTGTGGATCAGCGCGTCGTGGAAATCCAACTCGTTGTCAAAGGGCCCACGCGCCCGGTCGTGAGAGTCCGGTAGGCGTACATCCAGAAGTGGACCGCCTAGAACGTTAGCAAAGCGGTGGGGGGTGGTGTTTGGGATTGCTCGGAGTTGTTTGATGGCTGAGTGCAGGTCTGCTGAGAGCTGTGCGCGTTCCGGGTACGATAGCCGGTAGAATACCTCCTGCAATTGCTGGCCTCTCACCCGAGTCATTACCAGCATGACTTTTCCCTGATGTCCGAATGTGTCTATGAATAGCGGGGCGGGTATCGATGTGTGCTGTTCAACGATCTGAAGGGCTTTTACTTCGTTATATCGAGCCCGGTGACAGTTCTTCATGTATAGTCCGAATGGAAGTTGCTGTACTAACGAACCCCGATACGGGTAGAATCGTTTGCTAATCTGAGCTAGAAAAAGGTAGCACCATACCCGGATTGGTTTGGGTACAAAGTGCCAGCAGCTGCGAATATACTGGCAGACTGTCTTGCTTAGAGAAACTATTATTATCCTGGTGTATTAGCTGATCGTTCTCAATCTCCCTTATAACGTTGAATTTTAATTGTGAATCTTACTGTAAGGTGATCGCAGCCAGCCGAGAGAAATATCATCTTCAACAGAGAAAAGATGTAATGCAGTAGCAATCTTGGAATGTATCTGGAGTAACTCCTCACTAGGCAAGGGGTATAATGAAGGGTTCCGGGTGTACATTGTGAACATATGGGGGCCGTCTTTCAATGGCTCTCCATTGCTAAGGGTAAGATCAGGGCGTTCTCCGGGTGCAAGGGCGATCGCCAAATACTAGATATCAGTCTCTTAGTATCAAGCCATTACCCAAGATACTCGATTAATGATAGGCTGGTAGGACAAACATGAACGCTTTTCGCATCTGGCTCTATCTTCTTCGGTGGAACAGGGCCTAACCCCCTCGTAATCTCTAGATGACCTTCTCGAAAAGCGGACTGGACCGAGGGTGACAGGAGCAATAGATTCTGTAGTGCATTCTTTGGCTCGGTACAACTTTCTAGCATGCCCCGTAGCCAACGAACTACATCAGGGGTTAAGAAGGCTTCCAAAATCGAAAGCAGTGGGCTCTGAAGATACCGTCACTTCTTGTTAGACGAGAGTATTCCAAGGACCCGACAGCGGTGAGGGCTACCCACCTCATATGCCAATTCATCGTCATGGAAGATTGAAGGGGGTATAATCCATGCGGGTTCAACATTAAATGTTGCATTCGCAGCGAGACGTCCACGACGGTTGACCATGCAACAGCAATTCTGCATATCCCGGCTTTTTAGGAGACATTGCGATGGTAATGGTATATCCTCTTGTTTTGTGACTTCAAGCACCATAGTTAGCTTCTAATCTGAATAGTATTATCCACCGGAGCTTTACATTTAGTGACCAATCGCCTCCAGTCTTTCTTGAATTCACGTAGGTTTGCTTCAACGCTGCGGCTTGGGTTCTCTTCCACCTTTCGCAGGAGGTATATAGCTGCACAGCTCGAGTCTTGGGCCTTATCCAAGAATCGTTTCAACAGCAAGTGCTCAGTGGGAGTTAAAGCAGCAGATTTTACAGTGTCAAGAGCAGTTGCAACAACGTCCTCCGCAGACTCCATTGCTTTTGCCTGTCACCAATGACAGCCTGTAACCGAGCCAAAAAAAAAAACATTGCTCGGCCTGGCTTGCTGTTAATATCAAGCGTTGAGGTCGTCCTAAGGTGAGTCTCAACCATAAAAAGGCCTGAACCTAATCTCGATAGCACGTGATTTGGAAACTCTGCTGAGTAATTTACTAATCGTGATCAACCGGGGACTATGCGGGAATTCTATTAGTTTTATTGGTCAATATGTAGACGCTAACCATATTCGATTAGTTATGAACTTAAAGCTTCACTTTGGCTTGGCACCTCCGTAACTTAAATAGCTAACTACACCACCAAACGATAGTCACGGAAACGGTTTCAACTCCTCCGTACTCCGTACCAAATATAACTATTAGAATAAAGGCCATACGGAGTACTCTTCGGCATGCGAGGCTCGGGCCTCTCGGGGTTTTGAGGGAAGAATTTCTGTGGTTTCTCCGTTACTATGCACCTGGTTTTAGTTCTCCAGGGGTCTGCATTGAGCTCAATCTTGGGGTCCTGGAAAAGAACACAATTGGCTGGTGGCATGCATAATGCGTTTGTGCTAGACCTCGTATCTGCGTTCCCTTGAATTTTGGAGATGGAGGGTGCTGGGGCTGATCGTTTTGACGGGGGCTCAGGGCCATTCCCAGAATCCCCCTCCACCGGGGGGTACTTCGTCGACAGTATATATTCTCACGGCATCCCATCTACATATACCCCCTTTATACTTGTTTCTATTCACTTCTTTTGATAAGACAGAAGCGGGAGAACTCCATAACAAAATAGTTCAATACATATACGAAACACTTCGCTCAATACCTTCAAATATGGATCTCGAGTTCGACGAAAATGGATTTTATATCCTGCTTTCAGATCGTGGGGATAGTTGGCGATTCCACTGGGGTCTCTACCTTGCCAAAACAAAAACATCTGGCATCGTATACCATCTCGTCAATGACACGCCCTCGACTGACTGGCGATTAGAAGTCAAAGAGAGCAGCAATGTGCTTCAGTCCAATAAACTCCTTGGTGCCCTGAAGATCGGAATCATTGAGCCGATGTTGCATGAGATGCTAGGGCAATGCCTCATGGAGATCCCTATCGAGTATTCCACCCGCTTTAAGGAGAACATCACCTGTCGAGTTTGGCTTAAGGAGGCCGTCCATGAGCTCAACGAAAGGGGCCTACTGAATATCCATGAATCTGTCGATTCGATAGAGTTTGAAGCGAATAGCATAGCTTTGTCTAGCAAGGCCACAAAGAAAAAGTCCGTCCAATTATCCATGGGAACTTGTCCGTGATTTGGTCACTCCCCTGTCCCGCGGTACATGGACACGCAGGGGGCTAGTAATCGGTGAGCAGTGTCCTAGTGAAATGAACAGAGGCAAAATGAATACTTTCATAGATGATATCTTCTTACATGGTCCCACGGCTTGCCATTTTATTTGCTTCTTAAATTTTTTTTCTCAATTATCCAGGAGTATCACTGTATTGGAGTGTGATGTCTTTTGGTGGGGGTTGGCTAGCTCGGAACACATGGACATGGAGAATAATTCAAATCTATATTTCCTTCTAATATTGCGCTTTCACAAACTTCTCTCATAAGTCCGGAGCTGTAGTTAAAGAAATCAGTCAGTTTGGAAACGAGAAGAAACCCACCCCCACTGAGCACTACTTCACATTTGGTCCCCAGAGTTAACTGACAAGTTAAGGCTGCCCCTGAACCTTGTTCACTAACTCACTACTGTTTCGCCTCATCCTTCAGCAACAACAACTGCTGCCTGTTGTGCCGCCTAGAACGGGCGTTCGGCGACTTTTAAGCCGCGAGCCCGTCGGTGGCTTGCTTTTTTCTACAGTTGAAGAGATATAAATATTCAGGCGGGGTTTGTTTTTATTTTGCTCCTGGATGTCGACAATTGCACTGGATGAATTGATAGCTCGATAGTTATCGTCGAGTTTCTGCCAGCAGCATGCTCCTAATGGAACCCGTGAGTATGTTGACGACAGCTTTAGTGGCCCTGCTGGGCTACTTCATCGTCCAGACAATTTATCGTCTATATTTCCACCCTTTGAGCAAGTTCCCTGGCCCAAAAATTGCAGCTGCTGGTCGTTTCTACGAGTTTTATTTCGACATAGTCAAGGGCGGCATGTATATATGGGAAATACAGCGCATGCACGAACAGTACGGTGAGCATAAGTTATTCTCTCGGATTATACGGTATTATCTCTTTGTTAACCATCTAATCATTGTTATACAGGCCCTATTGTACGTGTCAACCACCGAGAACTTCATATCAAAGACCCCGACTACTACGCCGAGGTATACAGTTCTCGGAAACAAGAGAAGGACTTCCATGCCGTCTCTGCTTATGGCATGACACATTCTATGATCACGACTCTTGATCATGACCATCATCGTTTCCGCCGGGGCCTTCTAAACTCTTTCTTCTCTAAACGAGCCGTGACCAGCCTCGAGCCTATGGTTCTGGAGAAAGTCAACCGTGCCGCAGAACGCATCGAAGAGGCCTTTAACCAGAACGAACTTGTCCCTTTTGATAAGGTATTTGCTGCAGTGACTGCAGATATTATCTCAAAATATTCATATGGCCAAAGTGTGGACTACTTGGAAAACAAGGACTATCAAAATGACTTTAGGGATTTCGGGAATGTTGCCAGTAACCTATCACATATCTTCACCTTCCTCCCTGGCATGATGGGTGTGGTCAAGGTTATACCTGAAGCATGGCTGCAGGCTGTACAACCGCAGGCTGTTGGGTTTTTCAGCATGAGAAATCTAGTGAGAGACCAGTCATTGGCCATGCTAAAAGAAACCCATCGTCCAGGATACAAATCTCCAGATGGAGCTGATCGGAACATTTTCCATGCCCTCTGTGACCCTGCAGTGCCGGATAAAGAGAAGGAGATTGAACGACTGACGGAGGAAGGATTGGGTGTCCTTGCTGCGGGCACAGAAACAACGGCTAGAACGTTGACCGTAGGCACCTACTATCTATACCACGACGAATCAGTTTTGCATAAATTACGCCAGGAATTAAAGGAAGTGATGCCAAAACCAGACAGTCCTATCACTTGGGCACAGCTTGAAAAATTGCCCTACCTCGTACGCTTTTACTCTTCTATGATGAATACCATTTGAACATATCACTAACGGGCCGTTTAGAACGGAGTTATCAATGAGTCACTTCGTCTGTCTCATACTTTGGTCATGAGGCTCCCGCGGATTGCAAAGGACCAAAGCCTGGCATATGGAGAATATGTGATCCCCCCAGGCGTAAGTCTTCCAAAAAAAAATTACCACTGTTATTTACTCCATTGGAAATTGATTGATATAACTGACCTCGTCCTATGCAGACGCCTGTAAGCATGATATCATACTTCATCCATCTTGATCCAAAGATATTCCCTGATCCACAAAGATTCGACCCTGAGCGCTGGATTCGAGCTACAGAGAAGGGTGAACGGCTGTCCAGATATAATGTCTCATTCACAAAGGGAAACAGGATCTGCCTTGGGATGAAGTGAGTTTTCCTCTCTACCCGTTTGTAAAACCGTTATGTACCACCTGCTGATGTTCTTTTCTCATTTTTATTAGCCTCGCATATATCGAGCTGTATCATATGTTTGCCACCATGGTCCGCAGATTCGATATGGATCTGCATAACACCACGTTTGACAATATTCGAGTCGATAGGGAATTCGGCCCGGGCCTGCCGGAGGGTAAAAACGTCATTGAGGGTTACGCCAAAGTGACCACAGTTCTGACTGAGTAGTTATAGAACGTTGGATAAGTTTGATTGACAGGGTCATTTTTGAGTATTTAAACTGGGCATCATCATTGGGGTTTGTATTATTTGCGAGATAGTAATGGATGCATACCAAAATTGTTGTTTTATTTAAATTGGTATAATTCACAGGTAAATTTGTACAGTCCAAAATTCATAAGCTGAACCCCGGTGTGAGATGCAATATGGTCAATAAATATAGCGAGGGAATCAAAAAAGGGTGATATATTCAAAATGGGTATATAGCGTTGAAGCCTTGCTCCTGCCACAGGGCGATAGATGCCTATAAAGGATGCACACCATCGGGTCATAAATGAAAGCGAATCTTATGATGACATAAGAGGAATTATTGTCAAAGGAAATTTTTGTTTATATCCAGATCCTCTATTCCGTGGTGAGCTCTTTAACGCGTCGTTCTAATTCAGGAACAGCTCGAAGTTGTAAATCAATATCTTCCTTCTCACTGAAAGCAAGAACAAACATCGTTAGTAAGGAAATCTAGTAAGGTTGAGAGCTTATACCAAACTCACTCTTCAAGCTTCAGTCGGCGTTCCCAGTCCAAGCCGGTAAAGATACAATTCCCCTGGCCGTCAAACTGGAGGATCTTCTTGTGGTATTTCCACAGACTCCTCCTGTGGGAAACTGTCATCAAGGTGACACCAAGTTCCTTAGCAGTCTCGTACATGACCTTTTCGATCTCCAGTGTGACCGAGGAAGTACATTCATCTAAAATAGCGTATTTTGGCTTATGGTAGAACAATCGAGCCATAGCAATTCTTTGCTGTAGTCCGCCGGAGAGTACATCTCGCCACTCTTCTTCGGCATCCCAACCACCGGGTCTGTCGACGATGGACGAAATCTCCACTATGGATAAGATATCGAAGAGGTCTGAATCGGTGACCCCCTTTTCATGCATTTCCTTGAGGCCATCAGGATAAATGACCTGCTGCCGAAGGGTTCCTCGTGACAGATATGGGCGCTGTGGTATATAGAAGATATCTTCGAAGGACGGCTTCTTAACTGTACCACCGTATACAGGCCATAATCCACCAAGAATACGGAAAAGAGATGACTTTCCACAACCGTTAGGTCCAACGATGAGCAGGTGCTCTCCAGGGTGGACAGTGAAGGTAAGCTTTTCAACCAAAACATCTCCATTAGGTGAGATGATGGGCACATCCGTGAATTCGATCGAGTCACTTTCAACGATGGTTCCGCGATTTCCAAGAACAGCGGCATTAGCATCCGTTGATACGGAAGAGACAAGCTTCTTCTGGAAACGACCGGCAGTTATGTCATCCATTACCTCCAAGAGAGAAGCCACACGAGAAGTATGTCCGGCAAGCTGGGAAATCTCCTTGTATGAGAACATCACTCTTCCAAAGGCATCGGAGGAGGAGAGCAGTATCCTCCGGTTGGTCACGAAGCTCTCGGTCCGATCTCCCATGGTTGAGGTTATTTGGCTAGGGATTTTGAAGAAGACAGGCACACTGCATAATATCAGACCCAAAGCACCCCAGAAGTATTTGATAACGAAGTCTTCCATGAAGCCATGGTAGAGTCTCCTTCGCAAGATCCGGTTGACATGTTTAATAAGAGTGAAATACCCCTTGTCTAGAGTATCTCTTTCTGATTCATGGCCGTGGTATAGAGCGACCTCTTCGCTATAATCAATTAACCTCGTATGCTGGAAACGGAACTCTCCTTCTAGCTTCGCTTCCTCGGCCACGTATTTACCAAAAGGTGGAGTAAGGGCTCTCATAGCATTAGCGGAGAGCTGCACCAAAAGTGCCATGATAAAAAGACCCTCACCACCCACGTTTTTGGAGAGAGAGTAGTTGTAAATAGCCATATCAAGAATCGGTTTGGCAAGGTTAGAGTATAACTCCGCCAAGCTGTTGGAGAACCGCGATATATCCACAGTAATAAGCTGGTCTGGGTTCTTGATCCGGTCATCCAGCGCGGATAACGCATAAAAGTTCATGTTTGACAAGTATTGGTTATGAATGTAGTCAGTCAGGCGTTTCCGGTACTGAAGGGCCAGCTGGCATTGGTGGTACGAAAGCTATCATCACAAGCAGGTTAGCAAGGGAACAACCAAGCTCAAGTCTATAAATGCGAATCAAAGTCCACTTTAAACGTAAGACACTTACCATTGAATTGGTAAAGGTAGCCGGTACCGCTACAGTCATCCACCAGGCCAGAGAAAGGAGGAACTCCCTGCCTTTGCCTCTAACCAAGCTGCTGACGAGTTTTCCATCCAGCTCCGCAACATATAAACTTAACAACGTCCTCAAAACAAGGAATATCGAATGGCTTATCAGTAGTCGGAGCTCCTTGCTCTTCCATCCCGGTATCACGATCTTCAACAGCCGCAGTAAATTCCGCAGAAACTCTCGATTTAGACCAACTCTTTTCCGAGGCGGACCACCGCCATCGCCTCCTGCACCTGTGCTATCTTCCCCATTCAACTTTCGAGTGCCGGCTCTGTTTCCAGCCTGGATCTCAGAGGCAGACCTTTGTTCGGCAATGGCATTGTGTATTCGTTTGGCGAGGGCGAGGAAAAGCGTTAGGTAAACTGCGCGAGATATGCCGGTGCGGTGCTTGACGTATTTCTTGGTAAGAAGAGACACAAGATCTTTGATTGACCATTCTAGCCCGTGTCCTGCCGGGTGGGAAAGGACCGCCATGATGGTGGAAGTAGTTTGTGGTGGTGTTGTTGCCGCAATCTGGGGTATTAACTAGCGGCTTGCCGAAGCAACCGCCTTAGCGAGGAAATGCGTTCTATGTGAGCTGGAGATCAAACATGTATCGGGCATCCTGCTATCCCTACACATCTAGCTCCACGTATGCTCAACTCCCAACGTCCAAAAACTCCCGGGTTGTCTTGTTTTCATCTTCAACTCGTCGTCGTCTTCGGCCTTGTCGAAATCATCGCGGTTGGCAAAGCCGAAGTCACATGACCGGGGTGCGCCGCGCTGACATGTGATTAACACCGAAAAATCCGCTCAAAAGGGAGAGAAGATGGAGGAGACGGAGACTGAGCGAGAGCAAGATGGAAGATGGAAGACGAGACGAGACGAAGAGTCAAGTTCGACGATAGATAATTATTGTATATACTGAGTACTGCCAGGCTTTCTTTGGGAATGTATGTCCTTCAATACCACGTTCAGCTCAACCGTCTCACAAGAATCAGTCCAGACAGAAAGCAACCACCCGTAACTGGAGACAGAAAAACAAACGGTTTGAGTTTGGACTGCTGACTGCATAGTTAGGCCTAGCTATCCTATCGGAAGAGCAAGAGGAAAGAATGAATGCAAGAAAAGATGTCCATAATCCAGTTGTTGCATGCATGTATGCGCCTGTGGGAAAAACCATCCACGTCCTCGCTAAAACCAAAAAAAAAAAAAAAAAAAAAAACATGTGCGGTAAGATATGGTAAATACATCGAAGGTATAAATGGGAAGTCGTCAATAAGGAATGCTTGCTTGGTAAAGAGTAGAGGAAAGGAGAGGATATATTAAATAAATTCGCTAGAAGGGGATATTGAACGATGAGTAGGAGAATAGTCAAAATTGGTACAGAAGGTATAGTTTCGGCAGTGCCAGAGTCAAGATGCATACTTATGTGCTAAAATACCAAGGAAAAAAGAAAAGAATATCATGGAAGTAACTTTGCAGTTCCGCGTAATCGTCAATGAAGAGCGAATTCAAAATGTAAAATGAATAGGTATTCATGCATCATCCGGATTTCTTAGGCCTGCGTTTATAAGTGCCACGATATGGCTTTCCTTAAGTTCTGCGAAGGCCTCAGGGTCTTGTTTCTGTAGGGTAAGCAATTCTTCCAGGTTGGAAGCGCCATCATGGAGTATGGGACGGGATGATGAGGACGGGTCTTCACTGTGGACGTTTGTATCGGTGTCCTCGCCTTGAAGAGCACGAAGACGTTCAAGTTTCTCGCGGAGAGCTTGAACTTGCACTGCATCTGGAGGTGACTGGGAGATTGGTTTCTCCGAGGACTCCTGGTCTGCATCCTTGCTCTTGTCCTTGTCTGAGCGACCGAGTAGCGAATGACTGAAATGGTGACTGAGACGGTGGACTTTCCCTTCTTCAGAGGTAAGTGCGCGAGAGTGGAGGGATGTGTTCGAACTAGTCCGGGAGAGACGAACAGCGTATCGATCTACATCCTCGTCTTCACCATCTGCTTCAGCCGTTGTATTGCCGTTGGCGGATGAACCAACCGGTTCAAGGATAGTAGAATCATTAACGTTAGATAGATTAGGAGAACCATCACTTGAGCGGGTTGTGGAGGTCTCATCGGGTATGCGGGTATCCGGGAACTCATCCTCGAAACGTTGAATCATTCGTTGAAGTGTCATGTCGAGAAAGTGGAGTCGGCCTATTTACGGTAGGTCAGTTACATTCCTTCATTGTTGTCAAATGCAAGCAAAAAGAGTAAAATGCATACGGTAGTTTAGATCATTACCTGCCCGGTCCTCACGGACCAAAGCAGGCCGCAGCCGAAGCCGGATCTTCCTCGCAGAGTTGAGTAGATCTCTTGACATATCACGAGGTTTCTTGGTCACGCGAACATGACTAAGGCGACGATATGGTGTAGAAGTGCCACTAGCAGTTGGAGACTGGTCGCCCAGAACATCTTCGACAGCGGTGTAATCGGAATTACCCAGACAGATTCCTAGCGCCTTGACAACTCCAGTACCACCAATGACATAGTCATAGTCTGAAGTAACTTTGGAGTCATCAATCTCCCCGTTTGCATCGTCAGCGTGGCCAACGAGATGTTCCAGGATATCGGGAACAGGAACATCCTTTACAGCAGCCTGGGTATCGGCCGACGATGATAGCTCCTCCTTCAACTCGCCATATTGGAGGTTGCGTAGGGAATAAGCCACTATCTGAGAAGCAAGGGCCTTGACAACCTCGTTATTCTCGGGAGTTGGAACATCGATATCAACGGCGATAATATTCCGAGATATGCGGGCTGCCGACATAAACGACGCATATAGCGCACAAGCCTCCTCCT
The DNA here is from genome assembly GCF_000151505.1 of Trichophyton verrucosum HKI 0517. Classification (NCBI taxonomy): domain Eukaryota; kingdom Fungi; phylum Ascomycota; class Eurotiomycetes; order Onygenales; family Arthrodermataceae; genus Trichophyton; species Trichophyton verrucosum. The sequence goes on along the minus strand of NW_003315264.1, from coordinate 33,082 downwards.
GAGCTTCAGGGGTGCTTGCAGACGCCAGGTCCTGGATAGCCGGGTTCTCAAGGATATTGATATGGCAAAGTTTAGGACAGTCGGGAAGGATCTCAGCGAGAGCAATAGCATGCTCTGAACTAAGACAGACGTCTGCAAGATGTATTCGTCTTAGCTCCTTCATCTGCGGGAGGTATCTTCGTAGAATCCCCAATGAGTCAGGCTGTGTGATGAATAGGTCTTTGTTGTGCGATAGATCGATAAAGCGGAAGTTGGGTAACAGGGTCAGTCCCTGCATGAGTGAGCAGAGAGTTTTAGGCGTCAAGGAGCAATCCGCTAAGCTTAAGGCACTTAGAGGGAAAGTCTTGTCAAGAGCAGATGAGAAAAGACCAATGTGAGCTTCCAGCTTGTTGCCACCTAGATCAAGGCCTTCACATTTACCACCCTGGAAGTAGTTGATGACATATTCGAGTCCCTCCTTGGTGAGGTCGTTATTAGCTAGGCCTAGTCGCCGTAGTCCCATAGATCTGGCTGCATCGCTTATTTTCTGCACATCTTCGGTCGATGGAGAGCATTCACTAAGAACGAGTTCTTCAAGCCGCTCACCTCCAAAGCGTTGTGCAAGGGCATTTGCGAATATGGTACCGATATCGGGTACGGGCTTAGAAGGCCTGCTGATGGGTGACGCTGGACCATTGGTAGGGGGTGTGGGACGGGGTAAGGGTATGCCAGACAAGTCAATACCCCTGAGTGAGCGAGACATGTGTATGAAAAGACTTATATGTCGCCATCCCTCGGGGCCGATTTTCGAGTTCCCCTTTAGTGACAGTTTTTCTATAGCTCCGTATCGAATTTCCTTTGCCAGCTCAGACCCAACATTCCTGTGCTTCAACTGCCGGGCTTGTCTGGCAGCCTCGATGGTCTTGGTAGCGAGTAGACCGCCGAGGATCACCCTGACTGCTTCATCAGACAGGCCACAGTCCTGTAATATCAGTTTCCGTACTGGGACAATGGAAAGCCAATCACTGAAGGTGATGATGTCGGTCAAAGTCATGGGGAAGCCAGTCAAGTCCAGGACCGCAACAGTACCGGGTGACTCGGCCAAGATTGAAGACGGCGAGGAGATCTGTTCGACTAACTTCTTCAACACGCCCGTTTCTCGAAGTTGGCAGCATCGCCGGTATATTCGTAGAGGATCTGTGGTAGGCTGGTCTTGACCGCGCGATGACCGACGGATGGAGTTTGTTTTGGAAGTACTATTGCTTCCACCTTCGAGGTTGACCTGCAAGGGAATCGAGCCATTTTCCTCGGCTTGTCTTCTCTTCTTCTCCTTCCGCTCCTTGCGTTCCTCTTCCGAGCGCTTTTTCTTCTCCTGCTTCTTCGTTGGCGGTGGCTTGGATTTCTCGTCATCGATTGGATGCGAGTCTGGAGGCTGCACAGCACCATTACTTACAGGGGCATCCGAAGGTGGTGATGACGTCGGCAGAGGTGCATGTCCCGCTGCATGTTTTAGCACAGTGCCTTCTTCGGCCTCCACTGCCTTGGGGTCGGGTTTTTTCTTGGTGCTGCGTTCCTCGTCACCTTCAGACCTCCTTTGAGTCCCTGCAATCTCAACATCCACGCAAAACGCCACACGTCGCAGTTTTGCTTGGTTGAGTTCTGGAATCTTACAACGATCCCGGTCCGCATCAACATTCATTACTCGCCTTGGCCACACCCCGCCATTTGGGGCGTAGTTAGAGGACAGCTTGCCCAGGCTAGCTCCTCCCGATGAAGACAGTTTTCGGAATGCGTTGTGGAAGAACGAGGGGTGGCCGCTCCTTGGAGAGCCGCTTGTGAAGGAGCTGGAACCTTCCCCCGATTTATCAGCATCTTTCGGAGAGTATGCAGCACCGAAGGGATTTATCGAGTCAGATGGTTGTTGTTGCCGGCCGGTTGACGGCGACTCTCTCATGTGGCTCTGAGACGGAGGTGTAGAGCCAGAGGAGAACTTGGAGCTTAGAGTGGAAATCCAAGAGTTTCGCCGAGGTACGGGCTTTGGCGGTGTTCTGGTACTCGCATTTGTGCTGGTGACCGTAGTTTGGGTTGTGCCCGTAAGAGCGATGGCGCTTGTGGTGATGTTTGGGGCAGGCGTATATTCCGGGCCAGTGCCCTGGCCCTGGGCCTGGGCTTGGATCTGATTTTGATTTTGGTTTGGTGGAGATAGCGACTGTTGTTTTGAGGTTTCGTTCTCTGCGCTTTCAGAGGGTAACGGCAATGGTTTGGATAATGATGATGTTGGCACCGGCTTTGGAGCCGAAGCTGACGCTTGTCCATTCTGTCCATTAGTAGTGCTGGCTGTCGCGTCGTTTTGAGTAGCAGTGCTGTCGGTCCCAGGTTGCTGCTCATTTAACTTCTGCTGAGAAGACCTTGAGGGCGTATTTTTGGATCGACCGGCAGTATCAGCTATACAGCACTGTCAGAGATGACCTCATATCACATAACTACTTCTCACCAAGTCCCGATTAGAAAAAGAGTATAAACATACCCCGCTGCGAATGATGGAGCCAGCTCACATCTACGGCTTCAGCACCGCCTTCCATTGTGTATTGAAGCGAATGTTCGCAACGATGCGTGGAGTGATAAAAGCCCCCAAATCCCTAAAGAGTCGGCCAGCTGGTCCGTCTGTTTGCGCTGGAATAAACGGGAGGCGAATATTGTCGAAGTCTACCGAGTACACACGATCGTAGGTCGCCTTTCCAAGGAACAAAAGACGCAGCGACAAAAAAAGGGAAGAAAAAAAACAAAAAAATGGAAAGAAACCTGCCCGGAAAATTGATGGATTGCGCAGTGAAAGGCGGAGATATGTCGCGAAATCGAGCAAGAGACGAGCGAGAAGTCGGTGTCGTGTGTGTATACGGCGGATTTCTCTTACAGCGGTTTCCGGCGGGAATCTTCCAAGGACGGACGAGGGAGGGAATGGCAGGTCATTGTGAATGAAACAAGCCGATTGCAGCGTCCAGAGCCATCAAGCAAGAGATAGCAGTGTGAAGGCGGGAGTGCTGTGCGAGCGTATATATGTGACTGTGCTGCGCTTGTGTCCTCCAGCTGGCGGCGAGAAATGAGTGGGAAAAAAGTGTACCCCGTAGCAGGGCTGGTTTTATGTATCTCGCTTTTCTTCCCGCAGAACCCAGAACGACGGCCAGGATTACAAAGCGGCTGATGCAAAAGTTTCTTCTTCTGCTGGCATGGCAGTTAGCCTAAGTTTAATCGCTTTCGCTTGTGCCGGTGGGAGACGGGTCTTGTCCGCTCCGGGCTGCATCTCCTTTCTTTTTCCCTCCACAGGATGAGATGGATGTGTCTCTTCTTCTCGGCTGGCGTACGGAGTATTGTGGCCAGCAGTAACTCGTGAGTGACCTGCCCTGGCGTTCGTTCGCTGTGGGGGAAATGAGAGGCCGGATGGCGATGGCGGGCGGAGAGCCGGGGAGGCTATAGCAGCATCTTCCCTGTCCTTAATTGCGCCGGCTCGAGCTGATGTGTTCGGGTTCGTGGCTTGCTGGCCGTCGTCTTCTGCCTTTGCCTGCTGGTTTGTGACGATGAAGTCGCGAAGTCGACGTTGCGAGGATGTCGTCAAAGTATCCACTTTGGGAAAAGTACGGAGATCGCGTGACTTGCCGGTTGCGGCGGCGAGGAAGAACAATTATATAAAAGTAAAAAGCAGAAGTGAAGAAGAAGAAGAAGAGTCTACGTGAGATACAGTCTTATTCCATGGCTGGTCATAGTAAAGAAGATCAATGTCATTATTCCCATTCCGCCGGCCAGGTCATAAGAAGTAGAGCAAAACACCGTAAAAAAAAAAAGATGAAAAAGGATTAAAATACACTCAACACCAGATGCATTTTCCCATTTGTATTTTGTTTTGGTTTCTAACACACGATGGTCAGGGTGAAAGGGTGAAGAGTGGTGGTGAAAGAAAGAGGAAGACGTCTATGCAAGCTCGCGGATCTTTGCCTCGACGCGGGCTCTCTTCTCCTCTCGGGAGAGCTTGGGGGTCTTGTACTTCAAGCTCTCGGCCTTCCACTCCTCCTTGCTCTTCTTGGGGCCAGCATCCTCGTCCTTCTTGAAGGGGTCCTCGCGGATGGCGGCGTGGGCGTTGGCGTACATCTCCTCGAGCTCGCCGGCATCGAGGTCGTTCTCAAGGTACTTGCAGAACTGGCCCTGGTAGCGCTCCTCGTCGTCGTCGGCAAGACCCTCCATGTACTCGGCAACGTGACCGCCGAAGATGTACTTGCGCAGAGTCTCGGTGTCGAGCTCCTTGCTCTCGATGTCGTAGCCGGGGAAGCGGCTCTCGGAGTGGGGCACGAAGATACCACCGTCAGAGGCACCCTTCATGGCAGCGAAGACACGGGCACCGGTGGAGGTACGGTGAAGACCGACGTCGAGGACGGCCTTGAAGGGGCGGCGGGTACCCTCGTCGGTCTCGGCGGCCTCGGTCAGGGTGAACTCACCATCTGGCTCCTCGACACCGGTGAAGTCCTCGTCCAGGCCGAGCTTCTTCAGGGTGCGGCGGGCAAGCAGGAGACCAGTGGCGTAGGCGGCAGACCAGTTGGTAAGGCCGTTCTTGATGCCATAGCGCTTGAGCTCGTGGGAGTAGGCGCAGGCAAGGACCTTGTCGCCGGAGATCTCAGCGGTGACGATCTGGGTGATGATGTCGCGGTTGGTGAAGCGGACGACCAGGCGGTACTTGGGCGAGTTGTACTTGTTCTTAGCCTGGGTGATGAGACGCTTGCGGGCGTAGTAGTCGGTCTTGCCCTGGCGACGGCGCTTGAACTTCGTCTGGAAGCGACTGTACAGAGACAATTAGCTCTTCTTCTTCTTCTTCCTCTTCTTCTTATCATCATCATCCCGGGCGTCAATGACTTACCTGAAGTATGGGCGGTTCTTGACAAGCTTGGTGAAAGGCTGTAAAGAACATCGCGAGTCAGCAATTTGCGCTTCAGACTGGTCGTCTCCGAAGCATCTTGCAGGACTCCAGCGACTCGACGACGAGAAGAGAGTCAAGGACCTCTGAAGCAGACACTTACCATCTTGACGGCTGCTCAACGGCGTTGCTGCTGGTGCTGCTGGTCTTCTGTTGCTGGCGTGGGTTGCAGGAAGTTCGTCGGTCGCTTTTTTTGTGTGCGAAGAAATTTATTTGTGGGGTTTTCTTCGGCAAATTTGCAGCAGCCAAAAAAGCTGGGTTGGCGACGACGAGGCATCGTATAGCATCAATTGACACACCAGCATCAGATATTGTTATTATTCACGACTAGGATTCAGATCTCGGTTGCTGTTTTACCGATATGCCCATTCAGATAATCTTGTATCTTTCGGTGGTTGATTGCGGACTATCGAGCTGTCCTTCTAGATACTACACTCCTATAGATCTTCCATCAACATATATCAATGAATAACTGATCATGAGCCCCTATTCTATATCATCGGCTTGCTTTCCAGTAAAGTCAAGCCCGTTCGTCTCTCCAGCTCTTTCACTGCCTCTCTTGTGCGCCCCAAATCGACCTTGATCGTGCCCATCCCAGCCTTCCTCGCCCACTTCAGATTCACCCCGATATCGTCCAAAAATACCACCTCTTCCGCCCGAATATCCCCTCCTCCTATCCCCTTAGCCTTCCTAGCATCATTAATCTCCCGTAAGGCAAGCTCGTAGATTCTCGGGTCCGGTTTGCGCAACCCCGTGTGCGCGCTGGAGATGAAAAAGTCGAAGAATCGCTTCACTTGCTCGCCTGCATGGTCAGACGTCTTGTCAAGCTTGCTTGTCTCCTCGGGTATGATAGTGGTATTTGATAAAGCACCCATAATGAACAGCCCGGAGTCCTTGAATTTCTGTAGTGCGGGAAACATGTATGGATCGGGGCTTTGGGCAACTCGCATCATCTCCCAGTACAGATACTCTGCATCTACACTCGGCATATCAGGAATCTTCTTGTCATTCTCCCCGGCAGGCCGAGTAGATGACTGCTCGAGGAACTTCTTCCATAGGTGAAGATGGCGGAAGTCACTGTTGAACGACTTGAACCAGGCCGCGTCCAGAGGAACTTCGCCTCGCTCCAGTCGGTGCCATGCCCCGTCAGGCGAGGTATGCTGTATACTGTAATTGATCCATCCAATAGGTATCTTGTTGGCCTTCTCGTAGTCCAAAATTGCCTGGAACGGGGATATAACCTGCAGTCTCTCTGGTTAGCTTTTGAGCCCTTTTGCACCAGGAGTAGGATAGCCTAAAGCCATACGCAAACGCCGCCAACGTCAAAGAGAAGGGCTCTCGGTCGTTTCTCCATCGTGTTTGGCATCAAAGTGTCACCGGCCAGCGGCTCACTCCGTTTCTTTTATAGCGAGGGCATATGTATCTTCTTTGAGAGTGAATAGCCGGAGAAAGCTGGTAGAAATGGACGAAGCTCAGTTATGCCGAGGTTGATGATGTGTGGCGCTTTTGCGTATCAACGCCAGTCTACGAAGACATCTACCACCTACGAATGCATCTACGAATACGAACAAAGATCATTAGTTCTGAAGCCAATGCAGAAAGCCATCAATTCTCCTCCTCTTCGCCATGATAAATATCAATGCATAAACAATCATTAGGAGGTTGGGAATAAGAAATTAGATTCATCATCAGAGCTCCCTCCAGGAAACCTAACGCCATGCCCGGGAAAAAAGGATTTCTCTATCGTGACCCCATGGGTATCTTCATAGCGCCCCTAACGCCTCCGGCCAAACTGCCGGGTAACAAAGGAAAAAACGAAAAGGAAGAGGGAAGAACCCACGCCCGGACGGAGGGGGAGGGCAATTCGAGCTCCCAGGCTACTCGACGCCTGGGGGAGCATCCTTAAGGATCTCCCATCCCCACTCCTCCTCTGGCTTCTCTGGGTCCATGCCCAGGGCGTTGCGGTAGGCACGCACTTCATTCTGCAGCCCAGCCACGATGCGAAGAGGTAGCTCTTCCTCCTCGCACCGCAGACGGTAGGCAGTTCGGATCATCTCGGCGCACTTCATGGTCTGCGCGTGCCAATAGTCACGGTCTAGGCGGGATGCCAGGTGCGCATCTCGTTCGGCTTGCAGGAGGTCATTGTAGCGGCGTTTCTGGGAGAGAAAATGACCTTCGTTGTTGCAGCAATAATTGCGGATCTGCTCGACCATAGTACCAACCGCGTTCTCGTATTCGGCGATCAACTTCATGTTCTCAACCTGCTCATGGCGGAGTGTCTCAACGCGACGTTTTTCTCTGGCTAGGGCACGCTCAAGTTCGGCAATGCGTGTGGCTATTCAACGTGTTAGTTGCTGTACTGCACTTGTTAACAACGTAATATATAGCTCATACCAGAGATTTCCCCATTGACTTCTTGCAAGTTTGGTGTGGTTCCTTCAGCTGCAGCACGACGCTATATAATTTCAAGTTAGCATCTATTCTGTTTTACCAAAGGGAGGGTGAGAAGAGGACATACAGCAATATCTTCAGCACTCTTGATAATGCCACTGGTCAAGTCACGGTTGTTTTTCAGGACCTCGCTCAGTTCATTCACCATAGCATAGAGGTGGTTAAGATCCATCTGGTGTCCAGCGTTCATTGGGAAAGAGGCGTTCATCGCTGGCATTGCTGGAGTACCATTCATCATGGCGGGGCTGGGGGGAGCAGAGTTGCTATGACGAGGAGCAGACATGCCTGGAGAGTTACCAGACGCGTTCGCGGTGTTGCTCGAGTCAAAGAGGTTGGTGAACAAGCCTGAAGTAGACGCTCCACTGGCGGAGCTAGACGAAGCAGCGGCAGAGGAAGTGTTGTTGGCGTTCGTATTATTAGCTATGCTTGGGCTGCCTTGGTTCACAGACATGCTGAAAGCTGCAATAGCAGCGTTGATGGCAGAAAAATCCTCTTCCTCTTCCTTGGGCTCAGGACGGGGGATAGCAGGCTGCTCTGAGCGTGGGATACCGAGTATCTTCTCGCGGAAGCTGATCAGGTCTTCGTTGGTAACTGAGGTCCTGTTCCTGCGATGACGGCTCGCGCGGCGTTGGCGGATGAGGGCGGGCGAGATAGGCGTGTCAGACTCAGATCCTAAACGATTGACAAGTCGGTTTTCGAGTCAGATATCGCGTTCAGGATGCAGCTGCAGCTGAAGCTGAGGATGTTTTTGTTTTCTTCTTCTTCCAATCTTTTCTTACCTGCATCTTCATCAAAATGTGAGCGAAGGTTCCGGGACATGATTTCTTCCGTTCCGAAAAGTGCCCACAGTGACAGTCACGTGAATATCTAGATCAGAGAGGAAGAGCAGTAAAGGGAGGAGGATAAGGGTGAAGATGTAAACTAAAAGCAGATAAAGTCAGTTTGTAGCACTACTTCTGGAGTAGGTGATTGTAGATGTTGCAGTTATTTTTGGTTTGTTGAAGTGGGAAGTTGTTTATTTGTGGGAGCTCACTTTTCTACTTCTTTTATAGTGAAGCAACAAACGACTAAGCGGTCATCTTAATCACAAATCAACAAGATAGATCAGGTAGATGCATGGGAGAAAGGCAACTCTTTATGTTAGGTAGTCATAGATGTATCTGGCTGACTCTATTGTACATAGATCTTTCAATACCCGGCTATAAAGAGGACTGGACAGGAAACATCCCCTGATACAATGGCTGGATCTATTCATGAACTCAGGCTATAGCCATTAAACCATGCTCTCTCTGCTGTATTTGAAATTTATTCCCTCCGATTGACTTCGTGGAGGTAGAAGTGGTGATGGTATTTTCCATCTATATAGTAAACTGCGGCTCGATTGCTGTTTTCAGATGGGTGCGAGGGTATGTGTGGTACGTTTTCTGTTCCACTTCACCACCTACTGCCAGGCCTTTTAGCCCTGGAGTCAGGTTTGTCTTCTCAAGGTTGTCGCCTTCTCCACGAAATCAGACATAAAGAACAAGTATTAGCTCAAGTCATATCAAGCAGTCTGGCTAGCTTGTCGTCTGTGTCCATAATAGCTGCGTCTTCTTCTTTTTTCTTGGAGTTTTGAGTGTCGTTCTGAATTGTCCCAACTTTGCTTGCGACCTTGGCCAGCAACATCCTCATACGGTCTAGCTCTGCCCCGAGTTCGCCATCTCTTGTAGCAAGATTAGGCTGGATGGTATTCAAGGGATCTTCAAACGGTTCCAACAAGCTCTTCAAGTGCTTGTACTGGAGTAGCTTATCCTCCCTCTTCTTTCGTTCTGCGTCAAGTTTGACAAGTCTCTCTCGAAGAAACTTATATCTTTTCACCTGCGTAAGCACCATCCGTTGCAGACATATATGTATATTGAGGGTCAAGTAGATCCTCTTACCGAGATTTGTCCTCCTCATCTACCCCGTCTTCAAGCCACTCATCCGGTAATTTGGATATATTCCTTTGCTGAGAATCAGCCCACACGTACATATTCACAACGTCCAATCTTCAGCTTACCTGGCATTCGTCAGATCAGCTCCTTTGTCAATGTCAGGCTGTCGGGAGCCTTCTTGGCCGAATTCCGGGCTGATAGAATTCCAGTAAAGCCGCTCAATCTGCTGGGAGACATGATGTATTGCCTGTGTCGAGAAGACGGCACGGTTATGCTGTTTCAAAAGCGTGTTGACTGCATTTGTATCCTGTCAACAAAGGGCTCACAGGCATGTGTGGAAGGCAAAAAAGCGCGAGCTGACAAGCAAGTGAGAGGGTATATATAACAGCAGCTTATTTACATTTTTGTAATGCCTCACTGATGGCCTTCTCGCCGATGTCGTCCTCGGCGGCAGGACCGTATTCGCGCCAGTCAGGGGACGGGCTGAGCGGCGCCGACAGCACGCGAATTTGGTCACGAAGAAAACCGAGCTTGGCTTCTGAGATGGTCCTTGTTGAGCTCATATCTCAATGGAATCCTTTCAAATATACGATCTCTTTTCTCTCTATTTTGTAGAAGGGCTACGACGTAGTTAATATGGTCGCTGTCTCGCCAATAACCGAAAAACGCGCGCTAAAAACCCGGCCAGCTGACAAATCAGGCACCTCTTCCCACACTCAAGGAACTTGGGCAAACCCCTTTTATTCTCAAAGCCAGACATCAGATTACGGATTTTTTTATCATTTAATTTATTTTCTAAATTCCATTCTATTTAGCGACTTTCTTCAAAAGTTAATATCTATTCGCTTATGGGTATCAAATATAACTAGTTAACTAGTTATAGCGAAGATTTGATGGACTGTTGTTGTGAGTGAGGATATATCTTCTGGGGAAACCCTGCGCAAAGGAGTTATCACTTAAACTTGCAAGCCCTTCCCCGCTGTATCAGCATGTGGGTAATCAAATAATGCACAAGACCGGCCCAAGCCCTTTTTGCCAGCACTTATGCCGAAACCTTCTGTGTCTTTGGATGTCCTGCAAAAATTTCGGGAATAGGGTTGCCTTATAGAACACTTCGGCTGAAATCTGTGCTCTCAACACGAACATGGGGATTCAGTGGTGGAAAGAGTGTTAGCAGGAAGAAATAGGACTTGGATTTTTTCTGCTCAACATGCAATCTACCACCAGAATCAATGTTCCCCGGATACTACTTGGCGTGCGCTTCCAAGGAATTACAGTGGGTGGTTGAATTATCTTGCTGAATCTGCTTATCATGGTTAGTTACCCAAGCATCCTTGTTTTTGTAAAGTTCGATTCCTCGGTCACTTTCGCGCGGGATGTGATGTTTTGGGACGGAATAAATCAATATTATAGAATAGAAATGGAAAATGTGGTTAGGAAGAGGAGGTAAGGAGGATATTGTAAGATAATCCATTATTGACCAACATCCAACGTCGAGCATCACTGCCATTGAATAACTAACTGACTTAGAGAAAAACGATTTAAGACCAATTCTCAACCACCGCAAAAGAAGAATCAAACTAAACACTGGCTGTATCGTGGCATCTATAGGCTGCTTGAGGAGCCATACAAATAGTTAACGGGCATGGGGGAAGCAAGTTGACTACTTAGATAGTTAATAGGTAACCATCCTCCTGCTCAACTCGCCAACCAACTGGTCAAAATACCCTCGGCACAACTTAACCGGCTGCGAAATCACAGTGCCTTTCAAAGGCCACCTGATCATTATGCGAGAGCCGAGGAAGTGGCGGTCCCGGCTGAAAGTTGAATCGCGCTGGCCTGAGTGGCTTGGTAAAGTCTCTTTGCCAAATAGGGTCTTCCTTCGCAATATATACGTTTGTTCTCCTTGCGTTATTGTTATAGACACTTTCCACCACAAGTTTGCTGCGAGGACCGACGGTAGGGCCGCCTGATGTATACTGCGAGAAATGCACATTTGCTTCCTGGACGCCTAGGGTGACAAGATAGTTTTTGATGCAGTTAAGCCCAATGTCGATTCTGCCTCCTGTAAAGGAAGCCTTTCCTCTGGAATAGTAGATTATTGCGTGAGTCTCTCTGCCAAAGTCAAACACTAAGCCCCCGTGCTCTACAAACGTCGTAAGATACTCCCCGACCTGTGGTATCGATTCCAAGGTGTATATGTTGTTTCCTTTGCCTTCTTGAGCAATATGGCCGAGAACCATTCCTAATTCATCGACATCGACTATGGCTGTGCAACCATATAATGAAGTTGCCCGAAGCCTTGCCGTCACACCGGGGTCAGTTTTTCTACCCATGACGCTGTTTATCCTGACTGTATCAGCATCTGGAATCGAGCTCCAGAGCCGCACAAGGGCAGATGTCGACGTTGATGTTGGTGGGCTAGTGCTCGTTGTTTTGCTCAGGGTAGGTCGTGATGTGGAAGTGGGAGTAGGGCGTGTCGGGGGTGGAGAGTTTTGTTTCCCCTTATTTCCTCCGTTCTTGTTGGTCGATTTGCCCTTGGAATGACTGTTACCTCGGATCTCCAGATGTCCTAAGGTACCAATGCCATTACTATAAAAACAACATGAGATTATGTATTTAATTCAGTATCCCGTATGGAGCTAAGAAGACAACATACCTCTCCACTGGCGTGGCTATCACCTGACATATCAAAAGGAAAAGCCCGGTTAAGAGCACGAACCATCGTAACGCTGTTTGGTTTGCCATTTGTACTTAAGGGTCTCTGATAACGTATAGTTGCAAGGACCTCATATATGAAGGACAATATGGGAGAAGAGGATGGCTATGAGTGCTTGGGTTTCTAATGATTTTTGTCCATCATTGCAATCTCTTTATATATTGTAGGTACCTGGACTACCTGGACATCATAGTCTGTTACATGATGTATTAATTTCCAAGTATGGATGAAATGCAATGCAGGATATAAAAAATAAAAAGATGTCGGGTGATGACACATTGATTTCTCCTACGTGCAGTATGATAAATCTGCATTACAAAGTAGACTCCTGAGGATAATTGGAACTCCCTGCCGCTTAGCAGTTAGTTATAGTAGTATATTGATAGCCAGTGAAGCTGTTGCTAATGGCTAAAATTATTAAGGACTTTACAGCATGACTGTAACTACACCATTAATAACCATGTAGCATTCCTTTCTGCATGCTGATTATATAGACATTGCTTAGAGAGCCAGTAACTGGTTAGTTAGGAGGTATGAGTTATTAAATTGGTTAGCCAATCAGACTTCAAGATCAGTTAATTAACTAGTTAGTTACCTGTTAAGAGTTGGGTTACACTTTCGGGCCGACCCACATGGGGACCGTTGGAGGATGGATGACGTAATCCAGCTTCCAGCCTCCAACATCCAACATCAAATGTCCAACGCCCAACACTAAGTACCACATACCATTGGATAGCGAGCGTAAGGATGGAGAGTCTACATAGTGGCGAGGTCATCCTACAACTGCTGTTTAACAAAGCATGAGCTCTTTACTCCCCGTGTTGGCAGGCATATCCCGGCTCTAGCCACGCGGCGGCTGTTGCAGCCTTGCTGGCCGCTTTTCAGTGATAAAGCGCAGAAACGACCAAAATCTGCTGTTCATACTCAAATATTCTCTCTTCCAAACATAACCAACTCCTTTCTTATAGCTACTGCTGCCCAGTTACCCCGCCCTTTTGGAAGGACATGGAGTTGACCAAATTTAAAAGGCTGATCCGGAAATTCAGGTCCCTTACCCTTCGGTCATCATATCACCCGCGACCAGAAGATGAGCCCACTAAAAAGGGACCGGCTGAAAGCTGTCAGTATAGTGGCTTTTCAACTCTACCAGCAGAACTGCTTGAAAATATTGTTTCGTTTCTGGAACCTGAGGATCTGCTTTCCCTTCGGCTTACGTGCAATACCTGCTATGAGCAGACACAGCTCTACTTTGCTGCACTCCTTACCGAAATGAAGTTGGGTTTTTCGGAAAAAAGCCTGAGTAAGCTCGAGGCTATATCTCAAGACTCACGATTCAATCGTCGTATCCAGTCACTTCGGATGTCAACTGATCGTAGTTCAGGGGTTCTGGGCGGTGGCATCTCATGGGAACGAGACCTCGAAGGCTATCTTGCGATCCCTCAGCCTGCAGTTCAAAGGATACGCGATATTTTATTATCTCTCGTAAGCCTTCAGTCACTTGAACTCACCAATTACACCGAGCAATACTCGACCGAAGACCGAATAGAACCCTGTGAAGCCATTAGAATTCTCACCTATATCATTGCCGAGACTGGCCTACCACTTAATTCCCTTGCCATTGTCTACAGGTTGAGCCCTGTGATGGATGACAGCTATATGGGCATTGAGGATCTTGAGAAACCAGGGTTCCTTTCCTCGATGTCCCATATTCAAAGCCTCTCGCTCGAATGCGATAAACAAGCTGTCAATCTGGACTGGTTAGGTGAAATAATCCAAGCTGCCACCAGTTTAAAGAGTTTGAAGTTCGTGTCATATTCAGGATCAGAACAAGGTCTTGATAATCGGGTTTGGGATTCTATTGATCGATGTGCTCCTCTGGAAAAAATTATCCTGCAGAATGCAGGTTGGCCGGCACCGGAACCTTGCATTCAATTTCTTCGACAATATCGTTCAACCTTGCGGACTCTTTGTCTTCAGTCTAGTTATTTGGAGACACCTGGATGGTCGGCGGTCCTTGCGGAGCTCAGGGATAATTTCCCCGTCCTGACCAATTTCAAAGTCTTCATGCTAAGGCAGCCTCCTGGTGACTACAGGTATAGTGTTGATTTTTATAACATCCCCGAGGTACCTGGCAGTGCATGTGTGGAGTTAACTTCATTCACCGATATTATCGTGGACCAGCCGGCCCCCAGAAAATATGGAACTGAGCTTTTATACTGTTATAAGCGCCCCCGTCATGGCCCCATAGTGGTGGGTGTGAAATACAGCGGACCCGATATGAAATTGGTTTTGCAAGAGATGATAAATTATGTCAGGGTTACTCCACTTTTTACACCCAGGGTCACACGCCCATAATGCGTCGGGTCCGACTACCATCATCAAGGACATACAACAAATCTTGCATTGGCAGTCTCATGTTATTACATCATTTTATGAAGTATATAGATAAATGTATTTAGTTAAATCAATAAATCAACAAAGTAGCTTTTATCCAATGCCATTTGAATTATCAGATGTTTCGTGCATTACTAGCTTTATTTTATAGACAACATAATAGCCTTCTTCAACCAGCAACATGAAGTAAGTCCAACTATCTTGAAATGAATGTGTTCAAGCAGCTGCCAAAGGTTAGTACCATACCGGCTGTTACCCCAGCGGAGTTACCGGCTAGTATATAAGATGGCTGCTCCCTGGACCGGATCATCGACTCGGGCTGGAATGTGGAATTTGCGACGATGAGAGAGCTGGAGGATGAAACGAAGAGGCTGTCTCTTGTTATCTTTGCCGAGTGAAGACGGCAGATGAAGGGTCAAAAGTTGGTCTTCTGCTGCTTTCTGTGTATCTCCTGAGGCCTTCTCCTCTCTTCAATGGGTATCCATTAGCTACCTACTGGTGTTTATGTTAGCTATGTTATTCAGAATCTCCTGGTGTAGTTATCGCTCCACCCGTAGCTAAACAGCTGGAGGACGAACAGTGTCGGCCGGAGATAGGTTGAGTGAGCCTCGCATAGACGGATGAATAATGGAAGCCAGACAGGAGCATCCAACGGAGTTAAGCACTACGGCGCGCGCGATTAGTTAGTTAAATGTATTTATAATGCTGTTTCGGCTGAGGTTTGGGATGCCGGGCATGCTATTGGCCGCGGGTGGAGACGAAGCGGATCAAGTGGTCGACTTTTCGGTGGCCTTCGATGGAGACGATACGGAGTACGAAGTGAGAAAGGCGAGAGGCCGCCGGATAGCAAGGCATGAAGGGCGTGCGATGGTTCCACGGCGGAGCAAGCAGGACAGGCTGCCTTTTTTTTTGTGCGTAGAATTACTCATAAAGGCGTTGGATGCGAGATTTCTCGCCCGGGAGTAATTGTGTATATATAAGACTGCGGGCTTTTCCTATGTTTGCTCGCTTGCTTTTACGTTTCCTTTTTTTTTCTCCTTTCGCTTGACGGATTCTACTGCGTGGGACGAAGAGTGGACTGTTCATGTTTTGACTTCATTATGCGTGTCGGATATTCTTATGATTGCTTGCGTGAGTGTACATGATGTATATCGTGAGGGTAGGTAGGAAGATAGGTAGGAGTGAGAAGGGGGTATATTGAAGCATGCTAACTCGAAGCTTCACAGGGATCAGATCAGATGCATGAGAAGCGGGGATGGAAGGGAAGAGGTATCAAATACAAAGACGCAAAGGACACAATCTAGGGTCCGTCTGAAGAAAAAAAAAAAGAAGAAGAAGAAAGAGAGAAAGGAGAAGAGACTATGCAATCCAGAACCATATCTTCTCGAAGATGTTTCGGGGGATCTGCTCTGGCCACTCGACGGCGTCCATGGCGGCCTTTCCGGTGAAGATGTCGGCTTCGGCGGAAGGGATCCAGCGGGTGCGCTTGAAGACCTTCCAGAAGATGAGGAGGGCGAAGTAGAGGGCGATGCCGATGTAGGCGGTGAAGAAGGACTGGAAGCGGAAGGGCTTGAAGGTGTCGAAGCCGTTGAAGAAGATGATGATCGAGAAGAAGATGAGGGCGACCCATGCGAGGTAGGGCTGGAAGGGGGACTTGAGGAGGAGGGTGTTGCGTTCGACGCCCTGGGCCTTGAGCGCGGCGTGGAAGCGGATGTAGGCGACCAGCACGCTGACCCAGTTGAAGAGCGAGGCGACGGTGGTCAGGTTCTGGAACCAGATGAAGACCTGGGCCGAGCCGGTGGTGGCAGCCATGAAGGTCAGGAGGGAGATGGACGCAGTGACGCCGACGGCATAGATTGGCACGCCCCTGGAGGTACTGTCAGTTGAATACAGAACACGCACGAGGAAGAGATATGAGACTTACTGCTTGGTGCAGTGGAGGAGGAAGCGAGGCGCCTGGCGGTTCTGGGCGAGACCATAGAGATATCTGCTGCCGGTATACAAGAAGGCGTTTCCAGACGAAGTGGCCGAGGTGAGGATGACGGCGTTGATGATGGATGGCAGGACGGGGATGGAGGCACGGCGGATGGCAATGACCCAGGGGGAGGCAGCCGCACCGGGCTCGTTGTTCTTCTGCGCCGTGAGCAGGTTCTTGTCGTTGTACGGCACCAGCATGCCCAGGAAGAGCGCACCGAGGACGTAGAAGAAGAGGATACGCCAGAAGACTCGCTTGACGGCCTTGGGGATATTCTTGCGCGGGTTCTCTGCCTCACCGGCAGCGCAGGCGACGGCCTCGACACCACCGAACGAAAAGGCAGCGTTGACGAGCGTCGAGAAGAAGCCCAGGAAGCGTCCCTTGTCGCCCGTGCCGAAGTACTGGTTCATGGCTCCGGGGTTCTTCCAGTACCTGAAGCCGATGCGGTCACCGGTAGGGCTGCCGCCGAGGTCGATGATGAGGGCGAGCAGCAGCAGGCCGACGATGGTAATGATCTTGATACTGGCGAAGATGAACTCAGCCTCGCCGTAGACCGAGACGGCCCAGACGTTGAGGAAGACGATGATGGCGATGACCAGGCCGATCCATGCAGCGACGTTGACGTCCTGCGCGCCGGGCCAGTACTGGATGATGACAGCGGCGGCTGAGATCTCGACACAGAGTGTGATGGAGCATTGATACCACAGCTGCTCTCCATTAGCGACTCCATTATTTACCATTGAGAGTAATGAGAGAGGCAGGAGAGAGACTTACATTCCATCCGACGGCGAAACCGACAGAGGCGTCAACGTATCTGGCGCAGAACTGGGGGATGGCACCGGGCAGCGGCAGCCAGGTAGCCATCTCGCCGAGAGACATCATCTACAAACCGTTTAGAATCTGCCATTCTACAGACGAATTGAACGAGTCAGGCTTACCATGGCGAAGATCGCGAGACCGACAAAGGTGTAGCCGATCAACAGCGAGAGCGGGCCACCCTGGGTGAGCGCTCGTCCGATACCCAGGAAGAGACCAGTACCGATAGTTCCACCGAGAGCGATGAACTGGATGTGTCGGGATTTCAGCCTGTCGCCGTCAGTTAGCATTGGTTCTCCTTTGCAAGGACTCAAGTCATGGCATACCCTCTGGCGACATAGCCGTATCGCTCGGCGGCCTCAGCATCGCCGTAGAGGTCAGCGGCCTCTCCGTAGGCAGCGTTCTTGACGTCGACGGCCTTGTGCGGGCCGTTGTCATAGGCCGGAGCCATATCTGTCTTCTCGTCCATGGTCTTTCTTTCTCTATGGATTGGATTGCGACGGGACGGGAGGGGAGGAGACGGACGGGGGAGGGTGGTATCGCGAGATATCCCCGAGACGCAAGAGAAAGGGACGAAGAAAGGGAGAGACAAGGGACGAGGGAGAAGGGAAGAAGAGGAGGAAGAAGAAGAAGAAGTACACGACCTGTCGCAAGGGGAAGAGAAGAAGAGAAGAAGAGAAAAGAAGGAGAAAAGAAAGTCAACCGTCGAGGTGAGACTGATATGTGTTTATATATATCCTCCTGGATGTATATTTATTTATATCACCAGCCTTCGAGCGGCGGCGTGCCAGGTCAAAGTACTGTACATCGGCCTCCTCTTTGCTTCTTCCTTGCTTCATGGCCTGCCTCTCGAGCCATGCCTACTTAGTAGTATGGTCCACCCCCGGACTTGACCCTTCTTTGCTTCTTCTGCTGCTGTTTCTTCGTCTTCTGGGCTGGATCTGTTTCTGGCTCTACCAACCAACCGGCGTTCGACGAACCAGGGATCCAGAGTCAAGCCGACTAGGGGAGGGTGGTTACGCTTCCATCCAATTTTAAACTGCAGGCATCTTTGTGGGGAACCAAAAGTCAAGTGCAACAAGCGTACAGATACATCAAACTCTGTACTGGAAACTCGCCCGGGGGGGGGGGGGGTTTCGTTGCTTTTTCGCCTGCTGGAGGGCCAGAGGGGGGCAGCCGGCCAACCAGCGGCGGCGGAAGACAGCTGACGGGCGTATATACGAAGCAAGATGAAGGATGGGCAGCGCAATCAGGACAAGCAAGAAAAAGAGAGGGAACAAAATAAGCTGACGCCACCGCAAAGCCATCGAAGGGCGAGCTTTGTTCAACCAGGGCGGGCGTTCGACGGCGAAGATCTGTCGGCGGCGGCCAGTGGTGGTAGCTAGTTAGTGGTGATAGGGTTGAGATGACAGTAGCATCGAGGTCGGGTTGCACCGACTAACAGCTACGCCGCATTCTCTCCGGCAGCAGCTTGACCTTGACCAGCTTCGTGCCAGAAAGAAGCCCAAGGACAAAGACCCAAGGACCAAGGACCGACCCAAGATGCGCCAAGGTCATGTATATATATGTAGGTGGATGGAGATGGGCCCTTTTTCCACCCATCCAGACACCCCAGGACAGGCAGACAGACAGACCAAGCAGACAAGCATCGAGCAGGCATCCCGCGACTTGTCCAACCAACCAACCAACCGCCCGTCAGTCAGTCAGTCAGTCCACCTCCTCCGCCGCCAGTCGAAGCGAGAAAAAGAGGGTGTCGTCAAGCGAGCCTCTTCCGCCCTGGCAGGGCTGCTCCACCACTTGGAATACCCGCCGTCCTCTAACCGTCGCTCGAAGCAAGTCCTTACTCTGTCACGCCTGAACCAAAGAAGAAAACGACCGCCAGGGGATGCACATAATCTCCCGTCCTCAAAGTTCCAGCTAGGGAGGAAGGCCAAAAAGCAAGACAGCCAACCGACCAGGCGGATATCCAGGTTCATTTCTCCTACCGACGCCCCTTGTCCTTGGGGCTTGCTGGCCGGGGAAGATGGATATCAGCGGGTAACTAACAAGCAGCCTAGCATTGAAAGTACGGATGCTGAGTCCTGTATTGTAAGTATGTAAGTAAGTAGAGGCTCGAGGTTGATGCGCCTCGCCATGCTTGGGATTCTCCTCTCCACGCCTTCCCGCGCATCCATCTATCCATCCATCCATGCATCCATGCATCAAACCGCCTTCTGGAAGGGTCAAAGTGCCTGTAACCCTCTACGCTGGCCCTCTTGACATGCTCAGTCGTGACGCCGCACCCCGGCCATCCTCGGCCGTCGTCCTATCACTTGCATCCTCCATGGCCGGCGCAAGTTGCCCGAACAGGGAATATTCTGGAAATCCGCAGCTTTCACGAACTCGCCCGCTAGTTAGCTAGCTCGTCCGGGGTTCAAAATGAGCGATTTGTTTCCCCCCTTTGCTTCGTGTCCCCGCTGGCTGCTTGGGCGACAATAGGCCGGATAGCCTTTAGCCTATCGAGCTACTGTGCTTGCTGGCGAGAGCTAAACCTCCGGCTAGTTATCTGCTAGCTGACGCTCTTCAGGCTAGTGATGTGGCTAAGTAGAAGCATAATCCCACTATCCCACTGTATCAACGGAGATACCCGTTGCCATCACCAGTGGGAGTGCCTCTTTTGCGTGTGTTTGTCTGTCTGTCTGTCTGTCTGGTTTGTCTGGTTTGGCCCGTTGGCTTCTGTGGTCAGTCTGGGGTTACCTCTGCTAGTCTTATCATCCTGTAACATGGATCCCCCGGGCCCCTTACCCTTACTCTCAACCCTTACCCTTACCACCCCCATCTCGACTCAACCTCGCCAACCATGCCCTGTATTATGCTTAACAGGCGGTGCTATTTTCTCCCGTAAGTTCGTTCTCTCCGATCTTGGCTTGCTGTCTGGCTTGCTTCTAGAAGGCCTTTTACGTAACTGTTCGCTCCTCCTGCTGTCCCTTCGATGCATAGCCTGGGTAGCGAGGCTCGCTCACTAGTCGACTGTCGTCTTCTCTTCGCCTTCTTCGCTTCTTCCATCGAACCTTGTTGCTATCACCAGGTGGAGCTGCTAGCCGTCTTCCAAGTAAGACTCTTAATGGCCGTCATAATGCAATATCACAGTCACGGCGTAATTTATTTAATAACACTTTTGATACGTCGGAAAGTCACATGTCACACTATTAGGTAAGGCCTTCGTATCCGGTGGAGTTTTGCTGAAGGAGAGAGACGGGCGCGGGGGATGCGCAGGGAGGCAGCAGAAGGTCGGAGAGGCAGAAGTAGTGTTGTGTCGTAGAGAGGAAGAAGTCGAAGCAGATACATATAAGAAGGCCGACGAGATGGAAGCATAGAACACCCTGGAGTCGCTGATTTTGGGTGCAAGATTGTCCATGTCCTTGTCGATGGAGCTGAGATGGAGCTGAGATGCGATCTCGCATCCCCCACAAAACTTCCGTCTTCCTCGCTCCCCCAGACTGTCTCCATCGCCCATCCAGCTCCGTCTCCAGGTTCCAGCAGCAAGTCTCCGGGTCCATCAGCTCCATCCCAACCCTCCCGGCCTTGTCCTCGTCGCGTCGCTCATCCCCCCAACATCTCACTCACACTTAGTTCTAACGACACTCCTTCCCCCTCAAAAGGGATGTCAAAAGGCGTGCAAATCGAAGTCTATTGCTGCTAATAATAACAGTCTCTAGCATCGGCCATCGCGTCGCATGGCATGGCATCGCATGGCATGGCAGGTCGTGGCATCACATACAATAATACCTTTTCTTCTTCTCAACAAGTATAGTTCAACCCAATAATTCGCTTTTCTGGTTCGGCCTTGTTTAGTGTAACGGGCCTTTTTCTTCTTGTCGCCACCACGATTTTCTTTTTGGCTCCCTTCCTCGTCGCCTGGTTCGATGGCCTGCGAGATGACCTATTAGATGATCTGTTAGCTGACTAGTTAGCGTCTTCGGGTCGGGTCTTTTGCTTGCTTGCTTGCTTGCTTGCGTGCAGGCTGGGAAAAAGGAATAAGACCACACGCTCTTTTTTCGGTTTTTGCCATCGTCGTCGCCATCGCCATCCAAGCCTGGGACTAGACTGGCCGACGACCAACCAACTATCCTTTCTTCTCTATCTCTCTATCTCCCCTCCGTATCTCCAGTTTGTTTCCTTTTCTCCTTTTTTCGCCTCTCGCGATCCAAAGGTTGACCTTCCACTGCACGTGATACCACTCACGTGTCATATGCGGCTCTTTTAGCTTGTTTCAACAAAAGAACAATCAAGGACAAAAATGAACAACTCTGGAACAGGGAGAGGGGGTAAACATTACAATTACAAGGTCTCAGCAGTCAGAGTGGTAGCCAGCGCCGGATATTCCCCAGCAGGCCCATCAGGAAGTGCCACTGCGAGATGAAACGGCTCCTCGTGGCATGTAGATACCTCCACCACAACGGCTGGAAGCGAAACGCCAGTTCTGCTCCCAGTATCCCCTTGCGAACCAGACCCTCGCAAATTCTCGTCTCCTTCGCCCGGTCATTGATAGTCATGGCTTCTGGTTCGTCCTCCTTACGCCCTACGACTGACACAATGTCCTTGGTCTTTCGCTTAAAGTCATACGCCGCCAATGCCATGGTAGGATACACATTATACCAACACCCCCATATCAGCCCGTCAAAGACCTCATGACTGTCCAGCTCAGGCAGTTCCATCTTATCGAATCGCCGAATAAGCTCTGGTTTTTCAAGGTTCTTCTCCTCATGCGGCTCGTGACCATACACCAGGAAATACACCATCGACCCAAGAGCAAACTGCTCCGTCCTAGCAGAGCAGAGCCCAAAAGTGCCCTGCAGCGGACCACCGGATAACCTCGCCGCCCACGGCGCTCCGGTATACTCCAGGTACTGGCCGATGGTGGTCGCACAGCCAAAGTCAGTCAGTTTCAAATTCAGCCTTGCATCCAGAAGACAGTTGCCTGGCCTCAGGTCGTTGTGACAGTAGCCCATCTTTTCCACGTACTCCAGAGCAGAGGTAAGCTGTTGCACCCATCGGGCCACCAGGGCCGGGTCTTCCTATCCCTTCACCCGTAGCAGTCGACCGAAGAGGTGGTCGTTTTCTCGCTCTTGACGCTCATAGTATCGCTTTCCTATTGCCCCGCTCGAGCAGAATGATAGAAATAGATGGTCGGGGAGTATCAGGAAGCATTCAACTATATGTGGGCAACGGTCTTGACGCTCATTGAGTAGCTTGTAAAACGCTATGTCCTTGGTCAACTGGTGCTCTTCTAACGACTCCTTTTCCCGATCGCTCAGGTCGAGGCGGATGGTCTTCACTGCAATCGTTGGGCTGACGTGATAGACATAAGCGGCGGCGCCCCCACCGAGCCAGTTATGCTTGTGTAGGGCATTGGCGTAGTAGAATGCCATTGTGATTCCAGATATATCTTGCTCCCTCGGAATAGGTCGTGAGAAGTCCTCGTTAAGGCATCCAAGGGGTAGTAAACAAGAAGTAAAATCGACTTCAAGATTATATAAGGTTACTTTAAGGTTATCCCCTAGTGGACCCATTATACCCACGTCACGTGTATATCTGTCCAAATAAGCTAATCAGGAGCTCTCAATTCTCTAGCTTAGTCTATCACTCACAATCACGTGATCTTCATTACATAACTAGCTCAAGGTACGTCCCTTAGAGCTTCTTTCCATCTATTCATTCTTTTTGATCTCGACTTTCAAGATATCTAACAAACAGATGGCGAGAGATGGCGAGGAAGCGCCGTCTGATGCGCAGGGAGATCACATTCTCTTCTGCATCAAAGAAAGAGACTGACATCCTCCACGCCTTGTCGTTCTACCCCCAATCCGTCACTTTCTTCACCCGACTACAGACCAACTTGAGCCTCATACAACAAGCTGCTGCGTACCATCTTCGACTCTCCCCAGAAGCATGTTTCGTGCCCTCCGACTTCAACGATTGGCACTGGGGAAGCTTTAATGTCTGCATTCCCATCATCGTTGCCGGTAGTAGGCGGGCACTCATCCGGTTCCCTCTCCCCCATCGCGTTGGCGAACTTTTCAGACGAGGCAATGCGGACGAGAAGATCCGGTGTGAGGCCGGGACATATGCCTGGCTGCAGGAGAACTGTCCCTCTGTGCCAATTCCAAAGCTGCATGGCTTTGCACTGTCAACGGGTCAAACTGTATGTCCTTATTTCTAATACTGCTATTCGCTGTCGGTTCTAATCGTTGTTGTACCCTTCTATAGTTCACCGCTATCGAGAACCTACCAATTATACGTCGATATATAGAACATATCCGCCGTTTTGCTTTGGGGTTGCTTGCCTACCCGCTTCCTTCTACATACGTCCCCCGTGGGAGAACCGGCACTCAGTCTCTTGCTTACGCAGTAGGAGCCGGATATATACTGATCGACTACATCGAGGAGGCTGAGGGTACCATGCTCTCCCGCACATGGGAGGACCGCCGCAGTGACGCCAGGCTTCGATCTAACCTTTATCGAGGCTTATCAAGGATACTCCTTGACATCGCCCGTATTCCACTGCCCCGAATTGGTTCGTTCATAATAGACGACCACGGCTATATCCAGCTATCCAACCGACCATTCACCCTCGAAGTCGCTGACATGGAAAACTGCAACATTCCACTTAATATGCCTCGAGAAGTCACATTTTCCTCAGCTGATTCTTATCTGGCCAGTGCAATCTCACTGCACGACAACCGCCTTCGACACCAGCCCAACGGAGCCATCGATCGACAAGATTGCATCGACCAAATGTCTGCTCTAACAATGTTCAGGGTCGTAGCCCCTCGCTTATTCAGGCCTGAGCTATCCCATGGCCCGTTCGTTTATATGCTCAATGACCTTCACAGAAGCAATATCCTAGTCGATAAGGACTGGAATATCAAGTATGTAATTGATCTAGAGTGGGCCTGTGCAAAACCCATTGAAATGTTACATCCGCCTGAATGGCTTACCAGTCAAGCTGTCGATGAAATCAATGACGATGCTTATAATACACAGCGACTGGAGTTCATGTCCGTCCTACAAGAAGAGGAACAACGGATGTGCGGTGGGTCCGACAGTATCTCTAAAACCATGCATCAGGGCTGGAGTAACGGGACTTTCTGGTATTCTTTGGCACTCCAGAGTCCGACTGGAATATTTTCCATCTTCTACGACCGTATACAGCCACAGTTTGAGCGAAGTCATGCTACAGATCCAAATTTTTACAGAATTTCTTATCCATATTTCACCACAGATGCACACGCGTTTATTGCTCATAAGTTGCAACAGAGAGCTGATTATGATAGACAACTTCGCACTGAATTCGACATGCCACAGTTGCCTTGCATATAATTCTCCACTATACACCACTCTCATTTGCAGCAACAAGTTAGAAAAAGATTTCTCGACTACTCATCCACTTCCTGGTCCCTGCGTCGTTCCGCCTGTTCCTGTCGTGATTTCTTCGCTGCCTTCGCTGATGACGACAGTTGGAAAGCATCTGTCGGTTTTATAGTGATGGCAGTGTGGGCAGTTGCATCGTAACTTGAACGACCTGTACTGGCTCCTAAATCGGTCCCTTCTCCCTGGTGACGACCCTCTAGGCGGCCAAGCGCCTCTCGTCTACTAATATTCCCCTCTCTGGAGGTTTTGGCTGCTTTCGCTGATGACGACAGCTGAAACGCATCCTCGGGTCTTATAGGGATGGCGGTCTCTACCACTCCATCGTAGCTCGATCCGATTCCCTCCCCTGACCGGCTTGCTCTGCTATCTTGCCCATCTAATCTCCCGACCGGCGTTACTTCATCAAGAGCTGTTCGTCTATCACTGCTTTCTTCTCGATATTTTTTGGCAGCCTTCGCAGATGAGGAGAGGAGGCTGAGGTTGGATAGTAGCACTGGAGCTTTGTCACCTTGGCTGGTATTGGTGTCTTCGCCCTCCATTTTATTTATATAGATAATAGTGGCTCGAAGTTATCTAGTCAATCTAGTTTGAGTATATTGTGCGGATAGTAATACTGAATTCTCAAATACTAAGATAGTCTGATAGCGATATTTGCCAAAACGGAATTTCTGTAGTTGGATAGGATGGGGACAGATATGTTATACTCATCTTTCTTCTCTTTCAGCAAGAGCGCGGAGTTGACAGGGTACTAAGTCTTTGATGGCGGGGTTTGCATGCACTAGCACTGGGCACACCTGAAGCGATATTAGATGCATTTTTGTGCTTGGCTGTACAACCGTGAATTGGAAATCATCGGTAGTCAGCTTGTTACCTAGTCGGTTGACCACCTGATTACAAGGCTGATACTGACGTGCCGGGGATAAGGGCTCCAGTGATGGTATGAACCAAGGTCTTCGAACTGTGGATTTCTGCCAATTAATTACAATATTTTTAAAGAAACCTGTTCATAGTTCATATATTGAACGCACTTGAAGAGCTAGGGGTGTTTTGCAACGTTCTAGGGTCAGATATACTACGACCAACTAGGAACCAGCAACGAGCCGTCAAACTGAGTTGCTCAGTGATGGCTATGCTGGTCAGAAGTTCTCTCACTATTAGTTAGATGGCCCCGTAAGGCTCCGAAAGGTAATTCCAGAACCGGCAACAAGCTTCATCCTGTGTAACGCAGCGTAGTTTTCAACAAACCCTACAGAATGTGTATAGACTTAAACTGGCTCTCATTGCTGTGTCGTGTGTAGACAGAGTTGACAAGCCGTGTAGCACAAGCTCTCCCTATATGCTAATAATAGCATATTTTAACCGTTCGGTTAGCGTGTGTAACTTAACATAGGAAAATAAAGGAGAGGGAAAGCAAAACCACATGTAGCTGCAGTGACTAGATTTCCAGCCCACCAGGTGCCATTGCCACTGTCATACAGCAGCAAATGATGCGGGAAAAATTGGCTTTGCTGTAACTGTCTATCCATAACAGAGAGCATACGACCAATGTAGCTTGTTGTATGGATGGGTATTGGGTAATAGGTACCTCAAGGTTCTTGCCGGACAATATATGGAGTAACCCATTCCGTAAGCTGTAGAAAGAGACAACCAGACCCAAGCCGGGAAAAAAAAAAAAGAAAATAGTAATAATCATGCAGCAGCACGAAAGCGGATGCTTGTCTTCATAGCCTTGATATATGGCCCCGGGTTCTCTCTTTCTCCGTAGCAAGTGGACATGAAGACAAGCCAGCTACGGACATCAGGAGGGGCATCATAACGATGCATGGGCCCTGGCAATTTCGCATATTGTAAACTATCCCCATGGAAGGCCAACTTTTCCAGCAATGTCGGCCTGACGACGAGCTGGCAGCTGGCTCTCTCCTTCGCCGGAACCCGAGACAACACCAAACAGCCCATGGCCGGGCTCCGCACTCAGCAGCCCGCCGTTGGATATCTCGTCAAAACTGAGCCGGCCAACTGTTTCAGCCTCCATTTGCCCAATGGATGTTATCGATGCGCTAGCTGAGCCGGAGTGGCGTCGGAAAACCCGCATCTTCCGCGGAATTTCCGAGGGTCCCCTTTCGAAGCCACTTGCCTCAAAACAACAAAAAGAAGTTGAAAATACGCCCAGGACAATGCGAATTCATGCAGAACCTTTTATCGAGATAATTTGCAGTGGCTATGCTCCGGGTTTAGGTCTCAAATCCCCGCTTTTGGTCTAATGTCAATACGACAGCCATGAAGCGCGCGCTAGATACCACGTCGGACAGTCCGAAGGTCTGGAGACGACAGGAGCCTGTCTCGTGTCGATTCTGTCGAAGCAAAAAGCTCAAGTGCACAAGAGAGTTTCCCTGCGCAAACTGCCGCCAGCGAAACATAGAATGCGTCCCTTCGTATAGTGAGTGGTTCATGGCTCCGGGCTCGACGCTGCGGAGTTTCCGAGTTGCATATTGTGGCTTCTAGTGCTGTGCTGTGCAGCCCTGAATAAATGAGGATGACAGTCGATGTTGCAAGGAAGATAGACTAGCTAATGAAGTAACGTTACTTTTAGTCCGGAAAGTTGAGACAAAACACGACGGTCCCTTGTCCACTGTGGACGGACAGGCCGCTCAAATAACGTAAGATGGTGCCCTCTGTCGGAGATGTTGCTAAAGCTGGAGTGCTGGTGCACTCGTTGCTTTTACGCTAGCAGCTATCAAACCTTAAAACGCTATGTCTGATCTGTGCTCACCCGCCCTTGTAGGAGCCTTGAACAGCGAGTGAAAAGGATAGAGGAGAGGCTTGGCATCCCTGTGGAAGGGGTATCAAAGACAGAGGATGCATTGAGCTCCAGTGCATCAGCCCCCCCGGCCTTCCAGACGTCGGCTAAGGAGAAGGTTCTCCCCGATTCCCACATCGAGGCAGAGGGAATCGGCTTCGATTCCGCAGTTATCGGAGTGGACGGCAGCAAACTTGGCCATGATGTAGCCGATGAGGATGACGATAATATGACCGTAAGTACTTACTTGTCTTCTTCTATTTTTTTTTTTTTTTTGG